>NC_042617.1:273910050-274072550 GCF_901001135.1 Rhinatrema bivittatum
TTTGTAAGCAAAATGAGAGCAGGTCCAAGCAAAAGGTGGTATTACCCAAATATACCAGTGAATAACAGATTTCGTTGCAATGGTACTCTGAAGGGAAAGGGAGCAATGGGAGATGAGTTAGCAGAGCCCCAGGCAGCAGAGTTATATCTGGTAGCCAGGGCTCCTTGAGTCCCACGATTCCGCAGCCACAGGAAGGGCCACAACATCTGCCCCTTCCCGCGGAATTTGCAGGTCCCCATAGAATCGCCGTGGGAGACAAGGGACCTCGGTCTAATCTAGTTTGGTCAGGATGCCACCACCAAACACCTTCCTGGTTAATTTCATCCCTCCCTGTCCCTCTAGATATATGCATTCATCACATGGAAGGAGGAGGAGATCCGCAATAAGTCAGGGCCGCATTCCTCTGCTGGCTGGGCCCAACTGCTGCTGTCTCTCAGGGACCCTGTACAGTCCCACAGCGGAAAGCAGAAGTCGGGCTGGCTGACAGGGGAGGGGGATTTGGCCCGATATGCTGTCACTCTTCTCCACTTCCGGGGTGTGTGTGTGTGTGTGTATGAAATTGTGTGAAACAGGGAGAGGCTGGGGGGATAAAGGAAAAAGCAAATGGGATGTGTGAAAGGGAAGAGCAGGAGGGGGGATAAGGGAAAGAGGAGATGAGAGTGTGATGGAGGTGTTTGAAACAGGGGATGGGCTCATGACAGAGAGGTAGACAGGATATGGGTTCGACTCTGGATGTGAAATAGCGGGACTGGGGGGAGGTGTGTGACCAGGGAAGATGGGGATTGTGTGGGAAGGCTCTGAGGAGGGGGGCGGGGGGAGGAGGCGGTGTGATCGTGGTACTGGGAAATCATGGTTTGTGTGAAAGAGGAGTTGGGGAAGGATGGATGGGTGTGTGTGTGTATGGGCAGCTGGGATGAGGAGCAATAAAATAACTGGGCATGGAGAGAGGGAGGGGGCGAGAGAGAGTAGGGACCGGGGGTTGGGATATGAACAGGATCAGGGCTGGAGCCAGAGGAGGGACATTTCTCTCTTCTCTCTCTGCATCTCTGTCCCACCTTCCAAGATCTGAGGATCTCTCTCCATCCACCATCCCCAATATTTTTCCTTTCTTTTCCACTTACATTCTTCCCACTTTCCTCTTCCCCCATCCTGATCTTCCCTCCTTCTCTTCCACTCCCACCCTAATGTTCCCTTTCTTCCCACCTCCCCTTCTCCAATCCTCTTCCCTCCTTCCCATTCCTGATCTCTCTTCTCCACTCATTCCCATTCCATACCCTCCCTGCTTCCCCCATCTGTTCCTCCCTCTGTGCCTCCACTCCGTATCTCTATATACCTCCTGCCTGAGTTCTCTTCTTCATTTCCTTCCTGTGAGAGCCCCTCTTTACCCATTTCCAGATCCCATTTCCAGAGAAGGATCAGGGGTGATATTATACAGACTTTCAGATACTTGAAATGTTTTAATGATCCAAAGACAACGACAAACCTTTTCCTTTGGAAAGAAATCAGTAGAACTAGGGGTCAAGAAATGAAACTCCAGGGAGGAAGACTCAGAACCAATATCACAAAGTATTTCTTCACGGAGAGGGTAGTGGATGCCTGGCATGCCCTTCTGGAGGAAGTGGTGAAGACTAAAACTGTGAAGGATTTCAAAGGGGCATGGGATAAACACTGTGGATCCATAAAGGCTAGAGGATGGGAATGAAGAGAAGAGCCATGGGAGTGGCTTGCTGGAATGGTGGCTACTACCTGGTGATTACTACCCTTACTCAATAAGCTTTCACTCAGTTAATTCAACTCCAACATTGCTCTCTGCTTCAACGGCAAGGAGAAATGTGGAAAAGAGGATTTGCATTCAGACAACAACCAACAAGGACTGAACTACACAGTCTGAGTAAACAAATAAGCCTGGGGGTAGCTTGCTTGTTACGGCGGTTACTACCCTAAACCAATTAAGCCTGAATCTTCACTTTGAATGCATATACAGCATTGCTCTCTGCTTCAATGGCAGGGGGAAATGTAGAAAAGAGGATTTACATTCAGACAACATCCAACAAGGTATTGATCTGTGCAGTCTGGGTAAACAAGCAATGGGGTAACTTGCTTGATGTGGCAGTTACTACCCTTAACCATTAAACCTTATGCTCACCTTTGATGTAACTCCAACATTACTCTCTACATCAACGGCAGGAGGTGGCAGGAAATTTGAATCAAACAGTTACCAACAAGGACCCTGAACTTGGTGGTCGGTGAAACAGATAAGTGTGGGAAAATAAGTGTGGGAGCTTGCTGGGAAGACTGGATGGGCTGTTTTGGTCTTTTTCTGCCGTCATTTCTATGTTTCTATGTAAGATTCTGATCATAAAAGTGAATGATGCAGTGGTCTATTCCCAAAATATATCCCCCCACAAAAGTGTTACCTTGCTTCAGTTCGGAGGTTGCTAGAAAACTAGTATTAGAGGAGTAGGGAATATTTTCTTCAGCAATTCAGCCACCAGGAGACCCAGCTGTAGGATTTTATAGGCACCTTTTATAGTAACATAACAACTCAGAACTAGTGAAACTGAGAAAAATCATAAAAGATCTATGTTTACTACTCCTGGTGGATGAATCACTGAAAGAAATATTACCTACTCCTCTAGTACTGGTTTTCCAACAACTCTTTAACCTGAAGCAAAAACTAGTATAAGGATTCCCTAGGTTCCCCACTAAAATGAATGTCCTCAGTACAGGGATTGTATCTTCTTGGAATAAAGCCACCCCCTTATAGAGAAAATATTAAGTCAATTGTCCTCTGGTAAAATTATTACTTATATTTGTCGGTATCTGCATAATGTGACTAGTGAATTTAAAATTAAGACTTCATGATTGATCATTGGAATTATGAGCTTTCTTTGTAAATGAATGCGGAAGACTGGGGGACTCTATGGAGCTCCATCACTAAAATATCTATTTGTAACAAGGAAAGATATGAAGTTCCTGTTTTTATGCAAAATGCACAAATTTCCTCTCACCAGATTTAGTCCTTCTGGCCCCTTGTACTGGAGGAGTTGTGGACTACCAGATTCCTATCTTCATATGTGGTGGGACTATCCCATAGTGTTGTGGACTAGCTAGACAGTGGACCCTTAGGCCGGCCTGCAGGAGACCTGGGGTAGTTGGACTACCCCCGGGAGGATCCCTTGGGAGTCCAGCCGCTTGGGACTCAGGAGGTTCACCCTGGAAGCCGGTGTCCCCCCGGGAGGAGCCCGTAGGAACCCGGCCGCTGGGACTTAGGTGATCTCTGGTCCGGATCTTGAGTAAGCTGGAGCTGAAGCGGATGAAGGAGGCCTGGCAGGAACTGCGGCGGGCCGAAGTCAGGCAGCGTGAAACCAGGCAGGAACTGCAGCGAGCTGAAGTCAGGCAGCGTGAAACCAGGCAGGAACTGCAGCAAGCTGAAGGCAGGCAGAGCGGGCCAGGCAGGAACCTTGACAGGTGCTGAAGCAGGCAAGAACTAAGAGGTTAAAAGTGCGAGCAAGTCACTTAGTAGACCAAGCAGGCAGGCAGGCAGGAACGGTGTGTGAGGGAGTCACACACCGGAGCTCAGGGCAACTGGGCACCGCAAGAGACCCGGTTGCAAGGCGTCGTAGTGGGGTCCGCGGGGAGTTTAAGTAGGACTGAACGTCTGACGTCAGGAGCGGGGGTGGAGCGCGCTCTGGCGGGAAACGGGCTATATCAACGCCGTGACAGTGTGCATGCCTAAGGAGCCCAGGGTAATGGTGTCTCCCCCACGGAGATGCTCATGGAGCTGGTTCAGGCATCGAGTGGCCCAGCTGGAACTTTGAGGTAAGGGCCGGGACGCGAGGGTCGCGGAGCGGACCGCAACACTTAGTGCAGGAATTGTATCTGGGAGGTTCATATCTTCATATGTGGTGGGACTATCCCATAGTGCAGGAATTGTATCTGGGAGGTTCATATCTTCATATCTTTCTCTTTTCTTTAACTTAACTTTATCTCTTTTCTTCCAGCTACCTAAGCTTCCAAGTTCACGGTCCTCGTTTAATGTAACTTTGTCTCTTCCTTTACCTAATTATTTTTATCCCTGTTCGATGTAAACCGTCCTGATATGGTATTTAACCATGAAGGTCGGTATAGAAAAATGTTAAATAAATAAATAAATAAAATATGTGGTGGGACTATCCCATAGTGCATGTTCAGTGTGTCACATATGTGAGAACCATCTGTCAGGTGTGTCCCAACAGAAAAAAGGTTGAGAACCACTGCTCTAGGGTATACATCTTTAGATCTTTAAGTCCATCCCCATACGCTTCACAGCAGATCACTGACAAATTTAGTAGCCAGCTATGGCCAGATTATCTTGTTTTTATCCTTTTGAAAGTGTGGTCTCCAGAACTGTACATAATATTTCAAACGGTCTCACCAGGGACTTATACAGGGGCAATATCATCGCTTTTTTTTCTGCTGATCATTCCTCTCCCTATGCAGCCAAGCATCTTTCTGGCTTTTGCCTTCGCCTTATTCACCTGTTTAGCCACCTTAGGTCATCAGATATGATCATAGGCAGCACTGTACAGTAAAAGATGAAAACAGGGAGTTGTGCACATACAGATAGATTTTAAAAGCGTTGCTCATGCAAAAAATGGCCCCCTGCATGCAAATTTTTCTTTTTAAAAAATTTTTATTTATGCAATTTCAGATATATTACATCATATATCAAATATCAAAGGAATAAGAGGTCCTTCATTACATTCACAGGAATTATATACATAATTATTTTCAACAGATCTCTACACTTCAGGAAATTCGGGGACCAAGATGTACATTCAGGCATTATAGAGCTCAATGCAATTTTATCCATATTAAGGAATTAAACTTACACATAAGACTTTACCCCTACTAATTTAATATAGCATTTCATCCCTTCCCATCCAGAAAATCCCTTAGTTGATTGGGTTCTAAAAAAAATATATTTAACCTCTTGATACTTCAGAAGGCATTTACAAGAGTATCTCAATACCATACTGGCTCCTCGATTAATCACTTCAGCCCTCATGAGCAAATATTTCCTCCTTCATTCTTGCGTGCAACGGACTAGGTCTGGATATATCCGAATACTTTGCCCATGGTATTGAACAGTTCTATTTCTAAAAAAAATATTTTAAAACAAGATTTCTATCTTGTTCAAAGGCAAAAGTAGCCAGTAGTGTCCCTCTAGTTTAAATTTCGGAATGTATAGAAAGCTCGATCAGTTCGGAGACATTCAATGTCGATTGTTCCAGTATTTCCTCTGCATCCACAGATGATATTGGCTTCTTAGAGACAAAGAAGACTTTGGTAATAACCGGAGTTATTTCTTTAGGAATCTTTAAGCACTCTGTCAGGTATTCTTTAAACCTATCCAGAGGGGAGATTCTTTTCAGGAGCGGAAAATTAACAATATGCAAGTTTAAATAGCGGAGAGAGTTCTCTATATTTTCAAATTTCCTTTCTGCAATTACCTCAGATTTGATTAAATTACCTTGGATCTTTTCAATCGTAGCTTTTTCTTCTAACTTCCCCATTTTCTCTTGATGTATATTTGTAACTTTTTCAACATTTAATCCTCTTTTATTACGTTCCAGGAATGCCTGTGTTAATGTAGTAACTGCCAATTCAATGGAAGCCATCGCTTTCCATAAAGAGTCTAAAGATACTATTGGCGGTTTTTGCAGAGAGAATACCATTTTAGGTTGTACATTACCAGGTCTTGAAGTGCTGTATTCTCCTCGTTGTTCCTTGCCGGCTCAGCCATTTGGGGTTTCGGTGTGGAGGTAGCCGCTCCTCCCATTGCTCCTCCAACTTCTCCGGACGCCGGCTCTCCGTCCTCCTCTCAGTCTCAAGGGGCAATGGCTCTCTCCTCCTCAGTGGGAGAGCTCGCGATGTTTCACTCTGCTCCTCCCCTGGCTGACCTTTTGGCGGTGGTGGCATCTCGGGTGCCCCCGGGCTAAGCGAGATCTCGTCAGCCATGGATAGTGATCCGAGCTCCTGGGTCCCTATCCCAGCGGCCCTCGCCTCCGGCATTTTCAGAGTAAGTTCAAAGAATCTTTCTATCTTAGGCTGTTGAACGCCTTCTTTTTTTATAGAAACATTTTCCTTGAAGCGAGCTTTACGCTTCGTATGTGGCATAGTTGAAATATTTCAAATTTTTTAAGGTAATTGCAAGGAAATAGAGAGTCCTTAAGCCGAAGGTAGGAATGATCCTTTCTCACATCTTATGTGTCAGCCATCTTGCCTATATGTGAATTTTAAGAAGCTGGGAAGTGCATGAAGAATAAGGATCAGGGAATGGGTTTTCGGGGGGGGAGGAAAGAGAGAGAGAGGCAGAGGCAGAGGCAGAGGCAGAGGGAGAGGGGGGGAGGGAGAGAGAGAATCTGATACTCTGTCTCCCACTGTGAGAGGGGCACTTTCAACTCGGGGTGGGTTTTTACATTGGTCTGCCTAGGGTGCAAGGATCTGTGGACCCTTGTAACACTGCCCCCCTCCAAAACCCATTTCTCCTGGGAATTTCAATATTATAACAAAAGAAATCAGTGAGACATGATTTAACACACAGGAGAAAAATCAGTGAAAAAGTAATTTTTCCACTGATTATTTTTTTGTCGTATTAAAAATTCCATGAAAAATAAAAATAAAAACTGAAATCAAAAGCTCCTACTTATTGTGAACTGGTAACTGGTTAAAAGACAGAAAAAAAAGAGGAGGACTAAATGATCAGTTTTCCAAATAAAGGGCATTAGTGGAGGGCCGTAGGGATCTGTTCTGGACCGGTGCTGTTTAACATATTTATAAACGCTCTGGAAAAGGGAACAGTGAATGAGATGATCACATTTTCAGGTGACACAAAATTATTCAATATTATTAAAACAGCAGTGGATTGTGAGGAAGTGCAGAAAGACCTTGCGAGCCTACAGGACTGGGCAACTGAATGACAGGTGAAATTTAAATTGCAAAAATACAAAATGATGTAGACAGGAAAAACTCCCCAACTATAAGTATGCAATGCTGAGTTTCATAATAGGAGTCAACATCCAGGAAAATGATTGGGTTCCTCATGGACAATATACCGGAATCCTCAGATCAGTGTGCGGCGGCAGTCAAGAAAGCAAACAGAAGGTTAGGAATGATCCGAAAAGGAATGGAGAATAAAATGGAGAATATTGTATTGCCTCTGTATCAAGCCATGGCGGGACCGCACCTTGACTATTGTATGTGGTTCTGGTTGTCTCATCTCAAAAAAACAGACACAGCAGGACTAGAAAAGGTGCAGAGGAAGTCAACAAAAATGATAAAGATGATGGATCGGCTCTCCTATGATGAGAGACTACGCAGGCCAGGGCTCTTCAGCTTGGAAAAGAGACTGCTGAGAGGGGACATGATAGAAATTTATAAAATCATGAGTGGGGTGGAACAGGTAAATAAAGGACGGTTATTTAACCTGTCAAATAATGCTAAAACAAGGAGACTAACAAACAGCAGATTTAAAACGATTCATAGAAAGCACTTTTTCACTCAGCGCACCATCAAGCTGTGGAATCTATTGTCAGAGGATGCGGTCAAGGTGATTAGCAATGCACAAAGGAGTTTGAAAGAGGTTTGGACAAGTTCCTGGAGGAAAAGTCAATAATAAATTATTAGCCAGGTAGACTGAAGAAAACTGTTGCTGCTCACCCTGGGAGGGAATAACAGGAAATAGATCTACTTTTTAACATCTGCCAGGTAGTTGTAACTTGGACTGGACCCTGCTGGAGAAAGAATGCTGGTCTCGATGGATCTTGATCTGACCCAGCAGGACATTTTTGTATGCTGTTATGTAAACTGGCACAAGATTTTGCAAAACACCATGTTTAACCAGCACATATATTAAAAAAAAAAAGTTTGGTGTGGTTTATGTGTTTGTCCAGGTGTCTGCTCTGTGCATGCTCTGGAAGGAAATAGCTTACACTAAATGCAAACAGCATACACAACTTGCAGGCAGTGGGCTCTAATGTCAATGAGTGGGCGCTATTTGAGAACAGTGTGCACTAGTTGCATTCTTTCTCTCCAGTGCATGTGTAGAGCTGAGACGAGGGTACAGGGGAGCCCTGGCACAGATAGTGTGGCTGCCGGCACAGAAGCACTCCTAGCCCTGAAGACCTTAGCTTGCCCTGCGGTCGGGCTGGAGGGTGCTGGGAGGACCTGTTTGA
This sequence comes from Rhinatrema bivittatum, assembly GCF_901001135.1. Lineage (NCBI taxonomy): Eukaryota > Metazoa > Chordata > Amphibia > Gymnophiona > Rhinatrematidae > Rhinatrema > Rhinatrema bivittatum. The sequence goes on from NC_042617.1 coordinate 273,918,270, forward strand.
GAATTAGAGCAATGATATTGGACCCTGTCATTTTTTGACAGGCTTTTCTGTAAGTGTAGTATATATTATTCTGTACAGAATATATGAAGAGGGATGCTATATTGGTCAAACCAGGTCAGAAGTTAGAGACAAGAATAAAAAACTACCAAAGCCTAGGAAAACCATCACAAAGAAGAGCAGAGCACTGCCTCAATGGCCTTATGATCAGGATACCAAAAAGGGAAATTCAGAACCATCCAAAAATAGTAGGCATTCAAATGAAAATGATCAGGTACTGCGAGGCCAACCTTCAGCTGTAGGGCATCCAACTAAATTACCTGGATAAAAACGTATCCAGTTAACTTACCCTGGAGCGGATGCTCAGTGGTGCGCAAATCCTGCTGAATATACCCAGCTAACTATAAGTTAGCCTCGCAACGCCCCGCCTCATCTTAGCCAAATAAAAAAGTTAGCCAGCTAAGTCCCGGGGGAGTGAGCACAGCTGGATCTTCAAGCGGTGCCATTGGTCCGGCTGAGTCTGAACTCTAAATATGGACGTCTTCAAAACAGACATGATAGGACTTAATGGGGAACGGGCCTTTCTAGCTCATTACCAGACAGAATTCCACTGCCTCTGTCCGCTTATCGCTCACCTAATATCACCCCCACCACCATCCAGCATTGTAATCTCATCTGATTCATTTGAATATTCAGGGAATATCATCCTCTGCCTTGGTCAGCTTGTTTCGTTTTGACCCGATTGAAGGTCACTAGTCAAGAAATATATTAAGCTAGTCCAATACAAAAAAAAAAAAATGTTTTTGTAGTCCTTTGTGCAAAACCCCACTACTTTATCTGTGCTTTCTCTGCCACAGAGGTAAAATGTACGTGTCAGCCAGGCATTTACCATAGCTCTGGATCGTGGCCCAAGTGGATTTCTGGTTCCCTTGCATTATAGCCTAGTCTGAGAAAAATCAGATTCGGGTGGCTGCAGAGGCTGGGGGAGGCAGGGGCTGTTTGAAGCCTCTATGAGGTGCTGGGCAAACGTCACTAGGATGGGACCCTCCCCACATAAAAATTCTTGTACAATTTGCAAAGCATGGACTGGGCCGATCCTTGTTAAGACCTAAAGAAGATAATATGGCATATTAGTTAGCGAATCTTATTTTACCTTCTCTTCTCTTTTTTTTTTTTTTTTACCATTTTATTCTCTTTTTCTTTTTTCTTTATTTTTTTGTTGTTGTGATCAAGCTGGGCTCCTCTAAGGCTTTGGGCCCTGGGCAAGTGCCCCATTTGCTCTATGGATAAAACGGTCCCATGGGGGAGGAAGGAGTTCTTCTCTGACCCACCAGATGACCCCTGAGGTCACTAACAATAGCAGTGCCAGCTGCAGGGAAGGAAGTGGATCTGGGGGCCTAATGGGAACTTTGGGCTCCCTAGAGAAGGACTTATTTGTGTACGAACGTGACCTGCTGTTACAGTCTGTGGCAGCTGATACCGATTCACAAAACCAGGGACGTTCCCATTCATACAAAATGCAAGTTCCATACATGGCAAGGGAGGTTTCCTAACGTACAGAGCCTGGATCTCATCTCTGCCCGATTTACACAACTGATGTGGGACAATAATAAGCACCTGCTGTAATACTGTGACAACCTCCAGCCCAGAGGTGGCTGCATGCATGTCTTACAAGGTCTAGGGTCATCCGTTAATACACTTCCCAGATCTGCGTTCTTTCTTCACGTGAATTGCTGCTTGCCATGGAGTTGATAGGCTCAGTATTGCCTGTGTTTGGGGATAGCAGTTCTGACTTACCTAAGGCCAGACACTCACTGTGTATTCTGAACCAAGTCTCGCTGATTTCTTTTTGTCGTTGTTCTTGTTTCCTGCTGCTCCTTCAGGCTTTCCTCTCAATCAGAACCAGCCTCTGTCGGGCTACGGAGCCATGAGCCTTCCTTTGTAAATATTTCAGGCTCTTGGTCGCTTCATCCAGTCATTTGCAGCGACAGTCCTGGGGTAGAGGCAATGCCCTGCAGCTCCCGCCAGAATGCTAAATCCAGCCACTAGGTGTCACCATTGTGTAACGGCCAGGACTCCCTCTGCAGCATCTCCAGCCCCGGCAGGCCCAGGGACCAGAGAATCTGAGCTAGGACTGGACTCCAGCAAGGCATGGACACTGAGGCGCTGGGCTGGCCTTTTCCCTCCTTATGATGTATCAGCACTTGTGCCCCCGGGCCAGGATTTTGGCTCCTACCGGATGCGATGCATATAGGTATCCTGCACTGTCTGGTCTCATGAGTGCCCTAATCATTTACAATGCTGGAAAAAAAAACCAAAACAAGGTCTTGAATATCTAGGACAAGATCCCTCAATCTTCCAGATGGCAGAGGCTCAGAGATATAGGGCTGGGAGCCAACAGACTTGTTTGTTATATCAGACCTTCACCTTATGATAAATACAGAGTGAGAGTGATTTTGGGGGTGAAACTTCACTTTGCTGTGACTGGGGCTCATTTTCAGGAGGTTTGCGGTTGAAAGCCACCTTCCCCCATTACCCTATCCCCATGGCATTCATGCTCTGGGTCTTCACCACTGCTTGATGTTTGGGCGGATATGGAATTTCTATAGGTAGCATGAGTACTCTTTTCTGCACAGAGCTCAGCAGAGGACAAATCAAGCTTGCCAGCTTTGGGTTTTTTTTGTTTTTTTTTTACATAAAACATTGCTAATAAGGGCTAGCGTAATTCCAGTCTCTGGCTCTCGCTGTCTGCCAGACGGTATCTTTCCTGATATTCAGTGTACAGTTCTCAGTGTACCCAGCACTGTACAAAGTTCCCCAACCTCGTGGAGCATGTGTTGATGAAGTGTTCTCCCTGGGCCGCACACGTTGCTGCAGGAGACCCAGCGAAGGAGCAGTGCTGCTGCCAGCCCAAGACTCAGGGCTTCCTTCTGGTTTTAAGTGCTCTCGCTGCAGGCAGTGGGGTGAATTTGCAGCCCCTAGAGACACACCAAAGCTTTTTCAGCACAAGCTCAGTCGTCCAAACCCAGACAAGAAATCAGAGGGCAACTCTGAAGATAGAGCTCCCCATCACCTCTCCCCTTATTAATCCTTTCAGCAGCTTTTATGTAAAATGGATGAAATAAATTTCTATTAATGGCAGAAAAGCAGACAGTGAGATGTCATTTTAGATGAAAGAGAGGGAAAAAAATGTGCACACTGAAAGAGTCAACATGGAGGCAGGAAGAATGACTGTCTTGCGGATAATTCTAGATTATGTTTCTATTGATTAGGAGAGGTGATGGATTGGAAGTGGGCACAGAAGGGCATCTGCTGGCGCCAGATGCTCCTCTTCCCCAGTGAGTCCGTCTGACACGTTTTTCAACCTTCCAGACGATTTATAATGTTAACAAGATGAGGACCTTTCCAGCTAGGAGCATGAATGAGAAAGATGAGAGGGGGGGGGGGGGGGGAAGCTTATAACCAGGAATGGCTAACCAGAAAGGGACCAAGAAGAGAGGATTCTAGAGGCTGATCAGAACCTAGAACAGACAGAAGGTTCCAGAAGGTCACATGTTGGGCTTTTCTGACCCCCCCCCTAATGAGAGGCTAACCCCTCCCCCATTTCTTGCGTCAGATAAATACAGCATTCGTCCACACAAAAATAATAAATTATTGATACTTGTTTTTCCATCCTTCAGTCTCACTTTCCCTCCTCTGTCCCCCAAGCCATGGTGTCCCTTAAGAATTTCCTTTCAGTTTTACAAGATACAGAGATGCTGCAAGAAAACCCCATGTGCCACCTGGCAACAGGAGTCAACAGCCAAAAATAACTCCCCCCCCCCCCCCCCCCCCCGGTCAATGCCTTCCCTCCTACAGTCTTCCTAAACTTGTCTCCAGTGAGATTCCGTTTTAGCAGTTAAAAATTCACATGACCCCCAGATGGCGAGCATAGCAAATCAATACACAGACATCATAATGTGCAGCACGTAGGAAGGGTAACTTTCAAAGGGGTATCTGCAGATAAAGTAGTGCTTTACCCCGCAAAAATGGTCCCTGAGAAAACTGTGCAACTGATTCGTGTGTAAACTTCCACACTTACATGCTGGTGCAAGGCACTCCCAGGGGCTGGGGATTGTGTGCATGCTTTGATTTTAAAAAAAGTATGCTCTTATTCTCTCAGCAAAACAATGCTCACCAAATAGCAGGCGTAATTATGTGTGCATATGGTTTTGCAGGGATAATTTTCAGAGCAGACCCACGTGCACAGGGCCTGCTTTGAAAACTGGCGTAACTTGTAGGCATATTTGCCTGATAACATGTGTGCAATATTAGCAGATTACTCCCCGACGGCATTTCTGAAAGTTTCAGAACCATATGTACTTCCCCACACCAACAACCCCACCCACCATACATCAGCCCACCACACCCCAGCTCCACACACACACACACACACACCAGGCCCCGCCAAGCTTTCTTCAGATCCAGGAGCCAGCGGCTGAGACCTCTCTAGCTCTCTCAACGTCCCCTTCCTCACTAGGGCGGAGGGGGAGGGGGCAGAGAGTGGTACCCCCTCCAAGGTTGGGAATTCCCCCCCCACCCCCGAGAACTGATGCAGCTCTTTTAACGTGCCATTGCACAGCGCCAGCAGATCACGCAGCCAGCGGACACCAGCATTGCCATCGGCAGTCCCCAGAGCTGTGCCTGAAGCAACTGCCGAGGCCTTGGCCTTCACTGGTTCCCCTCTCAGTCCCTACTCTCTCTCTCCACCCACCCCCTCCCAAACGGTTTCCTTCTCTATCAGTTGTCCTGTCAGTGCTTCTTTATGTTCCTGTAATATCCTAGAATGTATCTTATCTAGTCCAATTTGCCTTGTCCACTTTCAGTACTGTAAGGCTGTGTCTTGGCTCCAAACTGAGGAAACTTCCATTAGGGAGGTGGTGAGTTAAGGAAGTGGTTTAAAGAAGCAACCTTTCCCCGAAAGGGGTGGGTTTGGAGGTATATATATAAGCTAACCAATCAGACGCTTTGGGGTAATGACTCTCCCGCTTCAGTGGTGCGGTGGCAATAGTAAGTAATGGAGTTTATGTTGGCAGGGAGTGAGTCACTGTAAGGTTCCCCAAAGTGAAGAATTGATAGAGAGAAAATGTTATTCTTCTTCTAGCTGGGTCTTTTCAAAGGAAACAAGGGACTGGACCCAGCCAGGTAGTCTCCCAGGGATAGAGAGGGAAGACAGAGTCTTTTAAGATAAATAAGTCAGAAGAATTCAAGGCTGGATTCCCAAAACACAGTTTTCTCAAACTATTGAACAAGAAACAGTGTTACAAATAAACAATTGAAATGTCTGCAACCTTTTGAATATCACATATAAAGCAAATACTATTCTTCACAACGTAGATGTTACAGCCCTGGAGTCTGCGAAATCCACCTGAGGAGCAGCAAGGGACATGGGCCGGTCTTCCTCCTAGCCAGTCCCCTTCCCCGCAGGTTGAGCCCTTCCCCGCAGGGGCCAGGAGGTCTCTGCAGTGGCAGTACATCATAGTGGTGAGTCCACCCAGGCAAGAACACGAGTAGGTACTGCAATTCTGGACAGACAAGGCTTGGACAAGGCAGGCTGGAGATGAGGCTTGGACAAGGCAGGCTGGCTTGGCAGGCAGGACAAGGGGTTGAGCGAAGGCAGGCAGGACAAGGCAGGCTGGAGACAAGACTTGGACAAGGCAGGCAGGATGCTAAGCAGGACCTAGAACTAGACAAGACATAGGTAAGGCAAAACAAAGACTAGACTCTAGTACATGCAGGATCGAACAGGATACTAGAACAGCTGGGACAAGACCAACAAGGCAGACTAGGGCAGGAGTTAGACATTTCAGACAAGGAAAACACCAAACGAAGAACACAGAAACCCAAAGGCAGCAAGGCTTAGAACAGGCAGAATAGGCCTGAAGGCAGGTCACAAGAGAGAATAGGCCAAACAGCCTCAAGACAGGAAACAAGGTAGGGTAGGCCAGAGGGCAAGGCAAGACAGAAAGCCCGGAGGGCACAAGACAAGGCAAGAACAAGAGTCAGGTCATGGAGCCGAACTGACACCATGAGAAGACAAAGCAGGGTTACATAGAGCTGGTAATTGAGCGAGACAAAGGCAATGAGGATGAACTTGACAAGAATAAGATGAGGCATACTGAGGGCCTCTGCTGGTGGGAAGGCATCATGAAGGTAAGATAAGGATCCATAGCAGGCGATATCCTTACAATAGAAGATTATGGGTATTCAGCTTTCTCTTGTATCACTTTTCCTCTCTAGGATTGCTAATCCCTATCTGGTACCAGAGTTTACTATATAAGAGCTTTCATCAGATAAGTATAGCTCTTTGCATATGACTCTGAATTATCAAATTTGTCCCATCTGAACTGATGTGCTTGTAAAGTAAGGGGTAGATTTTATCATCCGCGCACGCATGTGCGGGTGGTGCGCGCAGGGGGGGGGGTGAATTTTAGCAAATTACAGGCGGCGATGCAATCGGGCCTCCCCCAGTTCCCTCCCAGTCCGTCAGAGCAGAAGCAACTTGCGCGTCCCAGCCGGCTGCCGGCGCGCGCTTCCCCAGAACAGCGGCTAATGGCTGCTGTCCTGGTCGGCCTCCGTCCCGCTCCACCCCTCCTTGCCCAGACCCCGCCCCCCAGCCCGCCCCCTTTTCAGGGGCCCAGCACCTGTGCGCGTATCACCAGTTATGCGCGTGGCCGGGCCCTTTTGAAAATGCGGGCGGCACGCGCAGGGCCCGGCCACGCACGTAAGTGCCGATATTTGCACACGCTTGGCCGTTTTAAAATTTGGCCTTAAGCGTTGGTTTGTAACAAAAAAATATGATTCTTTTCTGATGTTTCTTTTCACAGGTGTTTCATCCGATCTCCTTGTAGTACCTTTACCCAATAAGCCTTGAGGCTTTTCATGCAACTGCGTCATTGTTCCCCGCTTCAACAGCAAGGGGGGAAAAGGGGACTTGGATTGAGAAAACAACCGAATGCCCCAACTTCTATGGTCTGGGATACTGATACGCAGACATAAGGGAAAAGCACAGGACTGCTTCTACGGCCACGTCCTAAAGGAAATGAAGAAAGCTTGCATGGGGGTAATTTGGTGGTACGGCAGTTACTCCCCTCAGCAGAAGGCATGGAGATTACTTACTACCCTTAACCAATAAGCCTTGAGGCTTTTAATGCAACTGCAACATTGCTCCCCACTCTGACGGCAGGGGGGGGGGAAAAAGGGGAATTGGATTCGGATATTAACCAAGAGGGCCCCAGCTTCTACGGTTTGGGGCATTGATACTCAGGCATGAGGGAAAAAGCACAGGACTGCTTCTATGGCCAAGTCCATAAGCAACCCGCGTCAAGCAGCACTGTCTGAAATTTCAAGAAAGCTCGTCACCCAGTAAAAAATGTTGTTAGCAGAAATGTTTATGGGTTATCATAAAGTTTGGGATAACTGCATGGAGCGGCAGTTACTACCCTTAAGAAAAAACATGTGCGTAGCCTGTTTCTGTCTTTTTTTTGTGCTTTCTGCAGTTGGTCACAGGGTTTTAACACTGCCACTCTGTATTTTCCCTTTCCTTTTTCTCTTGCTGTGTGTATGTCTTACTCTTTCAATCTGTCACTGTGGTCTAGCTAGCCAATAAGTGGGTTTTTTTTTGGGTTAGCTGATCCATGCAATTTCAGGCTGCAAGCCCTGGTGACTTCTTCTCCGACTCTGGATTCTGGGATGCACAGTCTGTCTTTCTCTTCTCTCCATTGTCCAGTGATGGTCACTTGAAACCTATCTATCTTAAAATAACATAAAACATATGCTCCCTACTCTATCATGTCCCCCTCTTCCGATGATGTATTAAATATGTTGGTAGGTGTGCTGTCTACGCCGACTAATTGTACTAAGGCTGGCTTAGTGAGTAAATAAAAGGATAAGCAATCCACCCTATTTTAATTCACAGAGGTAATATGGGATATCTCTTTCCTCTCCAAAGTTTTTCACACTCACACACAAATAATCTCTTCTCCTATCACACTCGATCACTTTCTAGTTCCTGGACTTTCATACTGATGCTCTCATTGTGTTTGCACTTGCACTGCTTTGACTCTGTGCTGATTCAGGAATTCACTTAGTCAGAGATTCCTGGTGCCAAATATTTTATTAAAAATAGGATTCTGCAGAATACAGGATTCTTAAGTCACTTCCACAGACTGTTACTAACAATATACAGCCCCTAAATTCAAAGTGTCTCACAGCCTGTACAGCTTTTACAGAAATTATGTGGGAAACTTTCCTTGTCACTGTTCCCCTATACCAACTCCAGTTTTAATTTAATTAGTGGCTCCTCAGTTACTCAGCTAATATAAATAATTATATCAGTAACCTGCTCAAAATATCTTCTCTCTCTCTCTTTCTCATACTTTTTTGGTGAATTATCTCTCTGTCTCCCTTCAATATTGAAGCAGGCTTAAACAATAGCACTACAGAAACACAAGAGAATGTATATGCCCTGTCCCATAAAGAGTGACAAATTGTACCAAAGAATGATTTTTTACTTATTTCTCCTGCATTCAACTTCTCTTTTCAACAATTCTAATTCAAGCCAAGAAAATTCCACAATTTGGCTATATTTAAACTGTATCTATCTATTATATTCTAGCTCTTACCTGAGAGAACTAGAATTAAAACAATTTAAATCTTTCATTGACACACTTCATACATCCTTCATCATTCAAACAAGAGTGATTAGATTTAGATTAATTCCCTCTGTGTTTGCTGCTATTGGACACCAAAAACAGGCCCAGTAACAGCTCTGCTTGCCTCTGTGTTCCCCATCGCTCTCCACATGCTAAACTCTCACAAAAAGGTGCAGACTGTCAATTTGCATATCATTCAGCCTGGAATTCCCATCAACCCTAGCATTAGCTGTGCTGCCTTTGCAAAATGAAAGTGAAATCTGAAGCCCTGCTCCTCCCCTCTCACAGCTCACTCTCTTTAGCCCCATCCCTCCTTCTTAGCTGCAGGGAGGGGGTAAAGGAGCTTTGGCTGCTGCTTACACACCTCCCCTAAAGTCTTTGTGTCTCCCAGAGTTTTTCTTTTTCTGCCAGCATTAACATCAGCTGTGGGACACCCCAGCACCCCCCCCCCATGCAGTAACATACTCAGTAAGAGGAACTAGGAAAGCATGTCACATCCCAGCAGTGCTTTCTTATAGCCCCAGGGAACAGGTAAATATATAGAAAATAAATCTCTCCCTTCTTTAATTTTTAACCTCTGGTCACAAAAATATGGTTTCAATGAGTCAGAAGCAAAAGTTTTAGAGTTAGCCTTTGAGGAGATCAGTGCTAGACTGTGTTAAGATATGCTGGAAAGAGTATCCCTCTTTTTGGTAAAGGCTCAGATCAGCTAAATGAGTTGGGACCTCTAGCCCATGGGACACCCTACTTGTATGGGGAAGTCTGTGGTCAGTGAGTTGAGAGAAGAGATATCCTGTATTACCATTTGGGCCTGAAGGAAGAGAGAGGCTCAAAAAGGGGAAATTGAGAGGAAAAATCTTATACTATTGCTATAACTTAAGAAGATTCGGATAAGTGATTAACTACCTTGGAGTCTTTTGAGGACAAATCTGAGAATTTGTGAGTTAATTCTTGGAACTATTGTTTGTTTGTTTTGTGCCTTTTTATGTACTTTTAAAATTGGATTTCTTAACTTTTTTTCTCCAGGGGTGGACTGTTATTCTGAATTAGTGAATTCCCCTTGCACCTTATAGCAGAAGCTATCCCCCTGCTGAATGAATCCTGATCTGAATCTGCTTTCAGTTTTTTTGTCCCAATCCTGTGTCACCCGAAGGAGACCCCCCCCTGTGAAGTGTGTGTGTGTGGGGGGGGGCAGAAAATTGAGGCACAGGATTTCACCTCCTGACATTTATCTGGGGTCCTTCACCATTCCCCTCAGAGAAAGGTCTAATTATAGAGAAGGTCATAAAGAGAGGTAATATGGTTCAACCAGAATTACGGTTTATGATTTACTGCCTTGAGCAGATTTGTAAGCTTGAACGGTGGTATATACATATATAAAACTAAAGGTCTCCTTCCTTTTTCCAGGCTTGCCCACATCTAGTGTTTAGTGGCCTGGGGGATGGGTTTCAGAGTCCACGGTTCTCCTCCATGAACTTTTTTTTTTTTTTTTTTTTTTAATGAACACTAATCAATTACAGCTCTCTGTAGAGGTGACAGTGTTAAACTGTTCAGCTGCAGTCTATCTTTACAAAGACATTAAAATTACATATCTGCTCCTCTCACCTTGGAAGCTTGTATTCGGTGTGTGTATATTAGAAACGTGCTGCCTGTAGGGCTTTATAAAGCATGGCTTGATGACAAAACATGGGCAGATGCCGCTGATGCTGCCTCCCTCCTTTTCAGCCTGCCGATGTCACTGCATCTGCCTCCTCCCATTGGCCTGCTCCCCCCACCCGGCCCATGGGGCCACTGAATATCTCTCTGCTTATTTGGCCGCAGAGCTGCTGACACTCTCTCTCCTTTTTTTTTCAGCCATAGGCACCAGGCCTGAATATCCGATGGCACTGGTTTTCTCTAGCCCTGGCATGCACACACACCCCCTACCATATACTCACGTCCCACACTCACACACAAACAGGATAAGGATTGGACATGGTATAACCGCTGGAAAGATCATGATGAGGCATGGCATGTGCTCAAAATGTAATATAGGATACGCGACGGCCCCCTTCTACAAAGCAATGCTGAAAAGCCGTCCCAAAACCACGCCTCTGCATGCTTTTCCCCACTTGTTGTGTTTCGCCTTATTTAGGTTTCCAATTTTTTTTCTTTTATTTTGTCTGAAACACATTTTTGCTTCTTTATTCTCTCCTCCCCTTCAGATATCCTCTTGCCTCTCCCTCAGCTGAGTGGTAGCTTTTGTCTCCCCCACCATAAAAAAAAATCTTACCCCCTCCAAGCCTACATGGCCTGAATGACAGGTACACAAAATCTCTTCATCCACCCCCACAGCCTAACTCCCCTTTCCCTCATCCAGATCAATTACAAGACAGCACACCTGAAGCTCCTGTAACACACAACCTAAGCATGCATACCTGGAACAACTACCCCATGCAGCCATAAAACATGCCGTGTAATTCTAGACTTTTTTAGGATGGAAAGGTTTCCTTATTTTTTATGTTTTGAAACATCTCCTTTTTTTTTGTCTTTAACACTCTTTGCTTTTTTTTTTTTTTTTTACTCTTTCCTTCCTTTCCCTCTAGCCAGCTTCCTCCCCCTCCTCCTCTCCCTCAGTCAAAAACAGCCTTCCCACACCCTCGTAAAAAAAAAAAAAAAAGATCAATCTGACCCTTCCTCCCAATCCTGCGTGCCCTCAATTATATACACACAAGCAGCACTGATCCTCTCTCTCACCTCCCAACCCACTCTATATTTACATCCCCTGCAGCTGAGTCCATCATTCCCTCTTGCCAACCCCAGCCCATCACCCATCCTCTGTTTCATCCCCTCTCCTTCACCCTTATCCAATCCCCTTTTTTCACCCACTAGCTCCTTTTTCGCCCCATAGCCCATCCCCTTCCAGGCTCCCTCCTCTCTCCCTCCAGCCCTCCTCACATCACCCCCCCCAACCGATCCCTTGTTACATTCTCCACCTCTTGTCCAGGCTCATCCTCGCTCTCACCTTCTCCCAGTTCAATCTCTTTCACCACTCTGCACTCCCAGGCTCACTCCTTTTCCCCCTTACCCTTTTTTTTTTTTTTTAAAGTCATTACCTCCGCCTGAGGAATAAAGTCTGGTGTAGGAGAAGAGCAAGGTGCCCCCTGCCATCTCTTCCTCTTCTGCATCCCAGCACATAGGGGCGGCTCAGGATAACCTGCTGCCTGAGGTGAGGGATGAGATGGCGCCCCCTCCCCCACAAGGGGCAGCATAGATCAAATTACTGAGCAGGCCAGGGGCCACCCCCCCCCCCCCCCGGAGTGTGCCCTTTCAGTAATTTTAAATACTGGGGAAGGGTAGAAAGCAGGGTCAGGGTTCCCAGAGGAGTGCCAGGCAGATAATTGCCAGCAATAATATTTCTAGGGAACTGGTAAACCTACTACACTCCCAGGAACCCTCCCAATTGCTGCTCTCTCAGGGCAGATGCAAGGGTATTAGGATTCCTAGGATAACTTTATAACCATGTGCCACCACACTTCTCTCCCCCCTCCCCCCCTCCCATAATTTAAAATTATGCATTTATTTTAAAATGTCATATTAACCACTTCCCCAACCCAAAAAAGGGAGATTTTACATGAACAAGTGCATTCATAGTACACTCTTCTGAGATAAAAATATTACTTATAATAAGTCCTGACATGGCCTTGTTTTTAGCAATAAATGCCTGCTTCAAGAAAGAGGACTAATAATATGTTTTGGTTAAATTCTGTGACGTGGTCTTGGTAGACTCAAAGAAGAGTATCCAGGTGATGATAGACAATGTCCCAAAAAATGTTTGGTGGAGGTTTCTGTATTGAGACCCTTAGTGTCTTTATACAAATTGCCTCCAAGTGAATAGTCAAAAGGTCTTGTTGGAAGTGTTAATGCACAATGAGAAATTAGTTGCAAGGTCAAATAATTGTTCACATAGTTTTTTTCTTTCAGGGTGATATCACTGCTGCATTAATGCAGGGAAGATAAACTCATCATCAATCAGTGAATTAGATTGTGAGCTGCAGTATGTGACAGTATATGCTACTTATGTAGAACTATATATTTTTATGACTGTAAAGTTTAGGCTCTTTAAAAATTTTAAATCCACAAGATATCATTTTGACTCAACAAAATTCAATTAAAGTCCCAGCAAGTAATGGCAAGTTTGGGTAATTGCCAGGTTCTTGTGGCCTGGTTTGGCCTCTGTTGGAAACAGGATGCTGGGCTTGATGGACCCTTGGTCTGACCCAGCATGGCAATTTCTTATGTTCTTATGTATATTTATGTACACTGCTGAAAACCGTGCAAAAAATATACTTGGAACCTATTTGGTATTAGGCCTACTGGAAAGCGTGTTGAATGTAGGTGAGGCCCTCAGATAGCTACGAGAAAACTTAATTACGATTACAATATTATAAACCTCCCACACCAAAAATGCCACAACTCACAGTAACAATCCTACCTATGAAAAGGCAACACTGCAAATATTACATCAGGTCCTATAACACCAATACACCACCTATTAAGAAAACAGAACAAGCAAGCTGCTATAGATCTACACAGAAACTTACACGCTAGCAGAATACCTCACTGTGGTCACAAATGCAGAACACAGATAGACCTCACCAAATAGAATGAACTGACTATAAAGTATAAATAGAAACAGGCAGACAAACATTGAACTGGAAACCACAACAAGCCAGAATATGTATGCAATACAAAAATGGGGAAAAAAAATCACTATTCCTTGTTAAACATTAAATACAATTAAGAAATATAAAATATCAACCATTCCAATAAAAAGAATAAATATGTCAAATCAGCTGATGATACAGATAATACAGTAATGAAAAATGCATCAAAATATTTTTTAAATTTACCAAACACCAATAAAATATTTCAAAACAAGAGACACATCAAATAACATCCAATTATGTAAAACTGAGGAATGAAAAAAAAATCTTCCACTTTCTATACCTGGAAACGTTTGATTTCCAGCCACCCTGAGATTCTCTTGGATTAGTGGGGAAAGTGGAGGGGGATGAGCATGTTGCACAAATTTTATCTTCTCTCTTTCTCATACACACACTGTAACAAATGTTAATTCTCTCTCTCCTGTACATTCTAACACATCTTCATTCTCATGCACGTGCTTATTCACTGATTCTCTCCCCCTCATACACCTTCATAAGCTCTCACACACTCAGTGGTTCTCTCTCCCTCACACACAAAAACACAGGCACTCTCTTACACTCAGTCATGCTCTCTCCTTCACCCACACAAGCACTCTCTCACATGCAGTGGCTCTTTCTCCCTTATGTTCAGTCACTCCTTATTCCTCACTCACACAGGCAATTTCTCACACTCGGTGACTCGCTCTTCTTCACACACATACAGAGGCACTCTCTCATGCTCAGTGGCTCTCTCTCCACACACATCCACACACTCTCTCTCTCACACACACATACAAACATACACACAGGCACTCCCTCTCTCTCATATACATACACAGGCATTCTCCTCTCTCATATACACATTCAAGGCCACCGAAGGGTTGGGCCGCGTCACTGAAGCTGCGCTGTGGGGCGGTATCATTCAAGCTGGGCTGATGAAGTTCATGTTTTGCTGCTGGGCCACATCACTGATGATGCTGCAAGGAGAGGGGGCCATGTCACTGAAGATGGCTGCGAGGGGAGGGGGCCATGTCACTCTTAAGATGAACCACCGGAGTGGTGGGCCATGTCACTGAAGTTAAGCCGGGAGAGGCAGAGAACACATCACTGAAGCTGTGCTGAGTTTCTTCATTTGCCACTGGACTAAAGGTGCGCCATGAAGGGAAAGGCCCGTGGCACTCTAAGATGCACCTTGGGAGGGGTGGACTATGTCACTGAAGATGTGCCATGGGGGTGGCGTCATTTAAGCTGTGCCATTGTGGATACTTTTTTCTGACCATGGGGTAGGGAAACCCGCGGGTGCCTCAGAGAAGATCTGCCACCAGCTCGAGGATTCTTCTGCCCCTGGAGGGGTGGGATCCCCGCAGGCAGTTTGTTGAAGCTGTGCCACTGGTGTTGACCTGAAGGCAGGATGAGGCAGCTGTAGCAGAAGAATTTTGGGGCCACTTTATGCCACCTCAAAATTTTGCCACCTGAGGCCGCCGCCTCGCCCTGCCTCATGATAGAACCGCCCCTGCCAGCATGAGATGTTTGAGCAGTCAGCCCTACCAGTGGTCTTGACCATGGGGAAGGGAGCTACATCTCTGGCCCGGGCTAGCAGCGCCAGTAGCCCTGGATTTGTCAACAGGCATCCATTATGCCTATGCCTAGGACGACAAACATTTAGGGGCAGCAGGCTGGCTCAGATTTACTGCCTTCCAGCTCTGCTGAGTCTCATTCAGCAGAGAACAGCCATCTGCTATCCTGTAACAAACCCTTACGGGAGGTAGGAAGTGAAAGCACCAAAAGTGCCTAGGGGCGGCAAAATTCTAAATCCGTCTCTGAGCATCATACCTGGGAACTCCCAGATTTGGTCCAGAGACTCTGGAATTCTAAAAGAATTACCGGGTCTCCGGGCCAATACCGGAAATCTCCGGGTGCTGCAGCAAAACCAATCTGCTTGGACCCGGAAAGAAGAAAGGAACGTCATTGGTCTTGCGCGGCTGAAAAAGGAGGAACTCGTCAGTGATTTCTACCATCTCCGGACCTTTTTAACTCTTAATAGAGATGTGAATCAGAACCGGAATCGGTTCGGTTCCGGTTCCGATTCAAATCGTGCATTTTTTTTCGTCCAGCCTGATCGTTTTTTGTTTTTTTTATCGGCTGCGCCCAATCCGATAAACAAAAAACCCACCCCGACCCTTTAAAACCACTCCCTTAGCCTCCACCACCCTCCCGACCCCCCCCCAAAAACATTTTAAAATTACCTGGTGGTCCAGCGGGGGTCCCGGGAGCGTTCTCTCACGCTCGGGCTGTCGGCCAATAAACAAAAAACCCACCCTGACCCTTTAAAACCGCTCCTTTAGCCTCCACCACCCTCCCAACCCCCCCCCCCCAAAACGTTTTAAAATTACCTGGTGGTCCAGTGGGCCCCGGGAGCGATCTCTCGCTCTCAGGCCGTCGGCTGCCACTAATAAAAATGGCGCCAATGGCCCTTTGCCCTTACCATGTGACAGGGTAATCGTGCCATTGGCCGGCCCCTGTCACATGGTAGGAGCACTGGACGGCCGGCACCATTTTGTCCAGTGCTCCTACCATGTGACAGGGGCCGGCCAATGGCACGGTTACCCTGTCACATGGTAAGGGCAAAGGGCCATTGGCGCCATTTTTATTAGTGGCAGCCGACGGCCTGAGAGTGGGAGATCGCTCCCAGGGCCCACTGGACCACCAGGTAATTTTAAAACATTTTGGGGTAGGGTTTTTTGTTTATCGGCCGACAGCCCGAGCACGAGAGAACGCTCCCAGGACCCCCGCTGGACCACCAGGTAGTTTTAAAATGTTTTTGGGGGGGTCGGGAGAGTGGTGGAAGCTAAGGGAGCAGTTTTAAAGGGTCGGGGTGGGTTTTTAGGTTGTGTCCTAACTCCCGTTAGTGTGCACTAACCCGATTAATGATTTTTTCACAATAAATCGGTGGAATTTCTATTGTATCGCACTCTTTAACGATTAATGACGATTTAAAAAATATCGGACGATATTTTAAATCGTCAAAAAACGATTCACATCCCTAACTCTTAACTTTGCTTCCTTGTGACTCCACCTGCTCTTGCACAGCCTGTTTCCTGTATCCAGCCACTTGCCCGCCCCATCTTGTTTGCCTTGGCCAATCAACATTGCGATTTCCTGCCCGTGCATCAAACGAGGAGTAAGAAACAGGCAGCGTCCACTTCCGCAGCACAGGAGGAGAAGGACGAGGCTGCTGCTGCTCCAGGAGCCCAAGTTAGAGTCTGCTGTTGCTAGTGTGTTTTGAAAGGGGGGAGAGAGAATGAATGAGCATGTCTGTGAGAGTGAGTGAGTGTGCATTTGTGTAGGAAGAAGAGATCTGAGAGTGTATGTAGGTGAGTAGGAGAGAGCTGAGTGCAAGTGAGCATGGGTGTGAAAGTGAGTGGGCACGTGTGTATGGAAGAGGGAGAGACATGAGTGAGTGAGTGTGTGTGTGTTGGTGGGAGAATGCAGAAGTAAAGGTGTAAATGGACATGTGAGAATGTGAGAGAATGAGCAGTGAAAGTAAGTGTGAACTTGTAAGAGTGTTTATGAGAGCAAATTTGTGATCATCTGGTTCCACTGTGCGGTTGCCCCCACCCCCACCCCCCGCTAATCCATGGTAATCTCAGGGTGACTGAAAGTCAAAAGTTCCCAGGTATGCTGAGCGCCAGTAATCGTGGTAGCAGTGGAAGTGGGAGCAGGCCTGGGCTGGTGGTGATAATTGTGTTGGTAACTGATTCTAGGGCCAGGGGGACAAACAGCACCAGGAAGCAGCTATATCTGGCTCCCAGCCGCCAGGCACATGTAGGGATACAGCAAACTAGAGCAACTGCCAAGACAAATAAAAATAGCTCTACCCCTTAGCAGCAAGATAAGAACACATCTTCTAGTCCCAGGGTTCTCAAACCAGTCCCCAGAACACACTTAGGGGCCGATGCAAGAAAAAGCGTGGAAAGCGGGTGCTGAAAAGTCAACGCGCGCATGGCGTCTGCAAGGGGGCGCCACGCTATATTATAATTAGGGGTTTGCGTTAGCAAGGAGTCGCTAGGCTTGCTTGCACGACCTTAGCGCCTCCTTGCTAACGCGACCCCGCGGTTACCGGCGTTCTGCCGGTTATGAACACCGACGCCGAGCACATCGGCGTCGGTCTTCAATGCGGCCAGCTGAGTTTTGGGGGTTTTTTTTAACTTTTAAAAGAAGTACAGAAAAGCAGTACAGATAAGCGTTATCCCATACACTGAGCTAAATCTGAATGCACTGCCTCCAGGGTATGCAAATCTATCTCATGCATATTCATTGTGGATATCCTGAAAATCTGATTGGCTAGGTGTGTGCTGAGGGCAGGGCTGAGAACTCCTGCTATAGAAGACTCCTAGGAAATCAGGATCACACCCTTTCCTTCTAGAGATTATCTGTTACACCACACTTCATTAAAGGCAGAGTGACGTTATTACTGCCTACCACCTCCCCGAAGAAAATGAAGAGAGAGGTTTATGTACACAGGTTACTACAGACCTTAAAAGGTCACACTTTTGGGACCAGGGTTACAAAAATGTTAGAACACAAACTAAATGAAAGCAGAGGAGAGACTTGGGGTCAGGGAGCCACACTACCAAGACTGGGAAAGTAAATCACATTTTATATCCAGTTTAGGTATTGCAATCTAATTTTGTGAAGTATTACATTTTAAATTTTCTGTGCAATTAGTAGTTTTTAAATTATGCATGGGCAGATAATAATGTTGTACTTTTTTTTTAGCTTAAGTTTCTGCATGTAGTATGTATGCCCACAATACTCCATATAATATCTTTGGCTTTTTTTTTTTCTTTTGATGAGGAGAAATGAGATGGGCAGGGCAGTGTCCACTTGTCATATTCCTCTCCTTCCCCAGCTCCCTGAAGCGAGCAAGGTAAAATGTCGGCTGTCCAGCACTCTCACCGCCCTCCCACTTTTCCTCTGAGCATCAAACCGGCGCCAGTTTGGCCGCAAGACAATAAAACACTGCAAGTCGCCGGCCCTCCTGGTCGCTCAGCCCCACCAGCTCCGCTGCACAGATGTCAGATTCCTGCCAGATTCCCTTTTGTGTGTGTGCATGTGTGCCTGTACTTGTTAAAAAGGCAACTGAAAAACAGGCCCAAATATCACAATGCAAATAAAGTATTTGTTGCTAATTTTGATTTTGTGGCCCCGGGGGTATACAGACATCTCAAACTCTCGAAAGGGGTAAGGGGTAGTCAGGAAAAGTTGAGAATTGCTGTTCTAGTGCAGAACAAACATTTCTAAACCTTCCTCCATGCCTGACAGTAGCAGAATGCAAGGTTAGGCGGGTCCCGTACCTGCCTGGCCACTGTAATATGGTGCCAGGCTCCTCCCTGGAAAGCCGGGAGTTAAAAGTCGGGGGGGGGGGGGGGGAGGGTTCTAGGGAACCTATTGGTTCCCCTTCAGCTGGGGCAGATGGGAGTGGGAGGAGTTGTGGGAGGATCCTGGGGTCCTGCAGGCATTCGCCTCTTACCTGCCGTTGCGCCTGGATGCTGATACCCGCCCACCCGTCCCTAATTTTGGTTGATGTTACTGTTCGGGGGTTTGGCGTTGTCGCAGGCGGGGCGGGGGGGGGGGGGGGGGGTGGCGGGTAGCCCGAGCCGATTGGGGGATTATGCAGTGGTTAAAAGTGTCTGACTGAACTAACTGAACAACTGGGTGCAGTTGTTGATGGTGCGACTCCTTGCTTGGGCGGTGGCGGGAGTCATGGGGGGCGTGTTCTTGATGTGACTGCATACAGGCTGGGATAGCCTCTGATTGCTCGTCTTGTTGGTTCGTGGCTGATGGGCGGGGTGGGGGGGAGTGGTAATTGGTGGTTACGGTGAGCTGGCTCGGGCTCCGGGACGTTGTTAATAAAAGCTGCGGCCTGTTGATCCCAATCTGTGTTATGTGTGTTTATTGGTTGTAAAGAGACGGGCGTGGGCAGAAGCATCAATCCTGGCTTCTCCCCCAGTAATCACTGTTTCCATAGAAAGAGAGGTAAAAACCCTAAAAGGGTTGGGGCAGTTCCAAAGCTGGTGTTTCTTGGGGAGGTTCTGCTCTTCCACACATACCATAACTCTTTTAACAAAGAGGGGCTTTGTCTGGGATATCCAGGCCCTGTGTAATTGATCTATTTCCACAGCAACAGGCTTGCCTTAAGCAGATACAGCACAGGGCAAGAGGGCTTGGAAGAGAATTTTTACCACGTGAGGACTCTCTAGATTCCACTTTGGAAGTAAACTTTACCAAATATTTGTTATTAATCCCTTTGTAATAGTTCCCCCTTGGTTTCCCCCTGCTGACTTCTAAGATTTATGCAACTTACATTTTGGGTCTTTATCTGCTGTCATTTACTATGCTAAATGCCAGCCTTTGCCTCCAAACTGTCAAGACTCCAGGAAAAGACTCACAGTCTTTTACTGTGATGGAGAGGAGGGGACAGGATGACTCCAGCCTTCAGTCAGAGTCCATACATACAGAGCTCTAGCCACCTCCAGGAAGGTGACTCA
This sequence comes from Rhinatrema bivittatum, assembly GCF_901001135.1. NCBI lineage: Eukaryota > Metazoa > Chordata > Amphibia > Gymnophiona > Rhinatrematidae > Rhinatrema > Rhinatrema bivittatum. Next base: position 273,938,196 of record NC_042617.1, read on the forward strand.
TGTGACTCCAGTGACTAGAGGTTTTAAGTTGAATCTGCCATCCTGCCTTCAGAGCAAGTGTACTATGAAGGTGTCTCCCACTTCAGGGGAGTAAAGTCAGCAGGTGGAGTCTTGGCAGTGGTATTGCTATGTACTTGAGGCGGTCATTTATCAAAGTGCTATATGGCATTTTTGCATGCAAAAAATGCCTTCGCATGTAAAAATGCCTTAATGCATGTGAAAACGCCATTAACATGTGCGAAAGCACCATAACACATGGTGAGATGCAAATGAGAAAAAGGGGAGGATATTGGGGTGGTATTTATGGCCAAGTGGACTGGGCTCACAGTTTTGTGAAGCTGTATCACATGGCTTTAATGTGAATTTTGTAAAGTTGTGTGATAGGGCTTTATAGTGTGTTGTGATGTTTTTGCACATACTGTTTTTAGTAGTTTTTAAGCTTGTGGGGAGGGCCCTTCTACAGAGAGAGAGAGGGACTGACTAGCCATAATACCCTCACACTAGATAGGTATTTATATCTCTACTAGCCGTTAAGCCCGTAACAACGGGCTCGGTCCGTTTCCTTCCCACTCCCTCCCCCTCATTCTCCCTCCTCCTTCACTCTCTCCCCCCTCCCTCTCACCTTCCCCCTCCCTCTCACCTTCCCCCTCTCACCCCCCCTCTCACCTCCCTCCCTCCCCCTCTCACCCCCTCTCTCCCTCCCTCACCTCCCTTCCCCTCTCTCTCACCTCCCTCTCTCCCTCCCTCCCCTCCCTCCCTCTCTCTCACACCTCCCTCCCCCTCTCTCACCTTCCCTCCCTCCCTCTCACCTCCCTCTCTCTCACCTTCCCTCCCTCCCTCTCACCTCCCCCTCTCTCACCTTCCCTCCCTCCCTCTCACCTCCCTCTCTCTCACCTTCCCTCCCTCCCTCTCACCTCCCTCTGTCACCCTCCCTCTCTCTCTCTCTCACCTTCCCTCTCACCACCACCTCCTCCCGCTCCTGCTGGCAGATCTCGGGGGGGGGGGGGGGGGTGTCACTCCCGCGTGCGCGCAGCGCTGCTTCTCCTGCCGCTCCTGCCGGCAGATCTCGGGGGGGGGGGGTGTCACTCGCGCACGGCGCCGCTGCTTTCCGCGCGCGGCGCTGCTTCTCCTGCCGCTCCTGCCGGCAGATCTCGGGGGGGGGGGGTGTGTCACTCGCGCGCGGCGCCTCTGCTCCTCCTCCCGCTCCTGCTTCGCGGCCGCCGCCGCTCCTGCGGCCCCACCACCATGTTTTTTGTTTCGGGCACGCCCGGCTCTGACCAACGTGCTGGCCCGCACATGCGCGGTAGAGCTGCTCTCTACTGCGCATTTGCGGGCCGTCGGTCAGAGCCCATTTATAAGGTAGACGGGAGGCCCTCCTAGTAACTCGAGGTGAGGTTTAGGTATTAGTGTAGGGGTTAGGGGCCACTTTTTCAAGCTAGGTTGAGAGAACATTGCACAAATCTCATCTTTGGGTGAGTTTCCTCACTCCGAAGTAATCAAATCTTCACAAGAGAGCACTGTTCTGTTCGTACGTCTCACATTGAATGTCAAAGTGGCCCCTAACCCCCTACACTAATACCTAAACCTCACCTCGAGTGACTAGGTAGACCTCATATAGGGGTGTAAATACCTACCAGGTATGAGGGCATTATGGCTAGTCTCTCTCTCTCTCTCTCTCTCTCTGAGAGCTTTAGGCCCATATATATAGCCCTCCCCTATACACACTCATGTATGTCTTCTCTCCCCTAAAAAAATATACATACAATATTATTTAAAATGGTAGCACTGAGCAGGAAGACCAGAGGAAAGAGTATCTGAATTCAAGAAAGCAGGGGATCTCTAAGGAAGGAATGCTAAATGTATTTGATGGATGGGCCATATGGTCTTTTTCTGCTGTGGTGTTTGTATGTTTCTGTGGGCAAAATGTTACTATTTTGCAAATTTCTGCATACTATATTGTCAAATGAATACAATATAATCACTCTTAGTAACTAATTTACATTGTAATACAGAACAATGTTCTACTCAGACATACAGAATTTTTAAGTTTTGGGACAGAAGTCCCTCAGGAGTGCTGTAATAGTGCACTATAATGCAGGCCTCTGGTTTTCAGGGATTTTACTTTAACAATCCACAGAGCCCAAGGGGAGCTCTGAACTTCAGGCCTATCTGACTTCTTGCAACTGCTTGTGCTAGTGGCAACATATTGCTACAAATGCCAGCAGTTCAAAGAAGTTAGTGCTGCTGGCGACTCAGAGTTTGTCTCTGGGACTACGGATTGCCAAATTAAACTTCCTGAAATCCAAAAGTCCTAATCATAAGGCAGTAGACCACTTCCCCGCATCCCAGCTCATCACCCCCTATGTACTCTCTCCCCTTCCCTCCACTTGTCTCCTTCTCTAATCCCCACCCCCACCCAATGCTCTCTTTCTCTCCTCCCCTCACTCTCTCTCCTCCCTCCCCAGCTCATTTCCACCCCTCCCCTCTACTAACTCATCTCCATTGTCTATTTGGAAGCTCCTGCAGTAATCGTACACTCAGGAGTTGTATTTAATTGCTGGTTTATTCACATACACCTGGAACATGGGCATAACCTGGCTTACAACTACTGCAGACGTAACAGAATACACAATGCAGACGCTTACTGCTTGAGGCTGGGCACGATCCAGTCCACTGATCCAGTCCAGGGTTCAGGTTATCAGTAAATCTTCCTCTTGGCAAACATACTGTACTTCTAAACAAGTCTTCCACAATACAAACTGGGTATGACTTCAGAACACTTAAACATCAATATAATATGTTAGAAGATATAGGGAGTTAGATAAGTGGACCATAAGAGGTTTGTATACATAAGGGGAAATAATAATAGTGGAAAAAATCAATCATCAATCAATAAATAAATCAAGAAATGAATGAATCTGGATCAATATATAGTGCACAGCTTAGAGAAGCAATATGGGCATCCCATACCACTTTATCACCTGTACCCTCTCTTTACAGTGAATAAACCAAACACAAGCAAAAACCAACCAGACAATTCTTGGACTCAAAAGGCCGCAGCTATACCCAAGCATAACAATATAAAAATCTAGAACCCAATGCCCCGGTGAACATCTGCCACGACCCAGCAAGATGGACACCCTCAGGCATCACAACTGCTTCCACGTGAGGTGTCCATCACATCCCAGCATGACACCCAAATAGGTGTGACTGAGCCCAGCCTCACCTTCCTCAACCTGATAGACAATCAATTAACCATCCCATCCATCAAAGTAAAGCCAATACAAAATCTGCTTAGGCAAACAGCCACAATCACAGGGAAGACAGAAGTCTATCCTCGTGATGCCCCCAGAAACTGTGGCCTAGATTCCAATACCACATCCTCCAAGGCCTCCTGGAAAGCATTATTTAATAAATCCTGACAAATATCAGATAAGTAAACCCCATCGAGCCGGAATAGGCCTGGACAAAAATCCCAAGCCCACTCGTGCTGCACATGGCCAGGCCCTTGCTAACACAGCCAAAAATCAACGTGCCAATTAAGCTTGGCACAACTGCGATCCCAGAGCACCTGCTCCAAAATACTGGCCTTGGAATGATGTCAGACCATAACACCACTGTATTAGGAAAGCACAACAGAACAGTAAATAAATCCTTTCAGACCACATCTAGATGCTGACAACCTCCATCCAAGATCATTACCACCAAGATGTAAAACCAGCACCAAGGGTGGAGCCCACTTCCGCAGTAGATCACGGAGAAAAGAAAACAGCTGATCCCAGAGCATCCCACAACACCCAAACCTGCGCACCCTCATGCTATGCACCGTGAATCCCAAGTGGGTACCGTAAGGATGATGCTGGGCACACCTGCACTTCCAAACCACACAGGAATGCCCAATGATCCAAAAGCTCCAAACACCACTCCAACAACCTGAAAAGACAAACAATATTAAATAGCATCAAATCCTCCCCCAACAATTTAAACTTTCACTTATGATTCATAAGCATCTGACTTCCCACAGCCAGTGCACTGGATAATATCCTCCAACAGTCCGAACAGAGCAACCAAAGTAGCTGCACCTATACAGAAGGAATGAGTCCCATAACACCCAACATCTAAACCCAGCTGAGCAGGTACCATCTGAAGTACCACTGTAAACTGATACCTAGTAAGCGGACTACCCTCCTCATGCACCAAAAATTGCAAGCCACCGGCAGGCTCTATAGACACAAAATGGCAGACAGTTGTCACCGGGCAAGTCACCAAACCAGAAACAGCAACAAGAGTCAACCACACATCCCTACCAGCCTGATCTGTTTTAGAATGATTTATCTTCAAACAGACCATATCCCCTTCCAACACCACATGTTCAAACAAAAGCCCCAAACAATTAAATCGCTCCGCCACTTCAGCAACCAACTCCCCAACCCAAAAAGCCCCAAAAACCGCTAAAACAAAAGCCACAAGAAGCACATTTCATAATCTGAAAAGCAAACAGCATCCAGCTTCTGCCACAAACACAATAATTCATGGGTTATAGGAAGCCTGCCATCAGAAACCAGGTCAGCCTCCCTGGACCAACCCAATTAAAATACGCCACACCAAAAAACAATGAGGTGGGCAACCCCATACATGGGCCTTAAAGAAAAAGGACAAACCCGCGATGTGGCTTGAAACTGCAGCCTTGGTAAAATCTGACACCCTAGCACTAGTAATGCAATCCATCAGTAGAACATCCAATCCCAGACTCCAAGACCATCCCCTAGCTAACAGAAATTGCAGTACTTTCCTGTCGCCATGGACATATGGCATCCAAGTAGAAAGAGCTAATGATGCCTGCAGCATGCTCCAAGTTTTGGGGCACTGAACCTCCAAAGGAAATCGGGGACCACCACTTCCAGTAGATCCGCTCCTGGTGTCAGCGTCTGGAAAACTGCCCACTTAGAACAACAAAGAACGTTTGAAATAAGATTTTGAATACCCATACAGTCATATTCAATTGCAAACAGTGAAGCACAAACTCCTGCATCTAATCTGCAATCAACATCAGTGAGCCGACTGCCTATTGATAATCTGAACCACTCCCAAATTGTCACTCCAGAATATAATCTTTTTGTCCTGCAGTCTGTCACCCCAGATGACTAATGCCAACACAATAGGAAACAATTCCAAAAAGGTAATATTCCTTGTCGAGCCAGCTGACACCCACGACTCTGGCCAAGCAGCAGCACACCAAGAACCTTGACAATAGGCACCAAAACCAACACCCCCAGCCACAACCGTAAACAATTCTAAATCCCGATTGGACAGCTTATCTGCTGCCACAGCGACACCCCATTGAACATATCCAAAAAAGAGGATCAGACACGCGAATCTTCTCAAAAACTGTGCGTAATCCTAATACGTTAATGTATCTGATGGACACTGGCCACAGCTGCCGACAAATACCTTAAGAAAATGAGACTCATAGGCATCACATGGCATGCAAAGTTCAAGCTGCCTACCAATGATTGCACCTGGTGTAAGGTACATGCTTTGGACACCAAGGCACTGCCAACCAATTCTTTCTTCTTAGAAACCTTATCCACAGGCAGACAAAACACCATAGCAACAGAATCCAACTCAATCCCAAGGAAAACCAGCCTCATGACTGGACCTTCCATTTTCCCTGTAGCAATGGGAATGCCGAACTACTGAGAAAAAAACAGTCAAAATATCCTCACAAACACAGCAAGACCCAGGTCCCACGTAAAGAAAATAATCTAAGTAATGCACAATAGTATCATAACCTGTAACCTGTGCAGTTACCCAGTGCACAAAAGTACTGAACATTTCAAAATGCGCGCAGGAAACAGAGCAACCCATCGGCATAAATTTATAATAATAAGTCTCGAAAACGAAAACCCAAAAGAGGAAAACTGTCAGGCTGAACTGGAAGCAGACGGAAAGCAGACTCAATATCCACCTTAGCTAACAAAGCCCCACACCCACTATTATGCACCAACTGAACCACAAAGTCAAAAGGTGCATAACACACAATACAAAATTCACAGGGAACAAAATCATTCACAGAATGACCCTCAGAAAGGACAAATTATGAATCAAGCAAAAGACCCCTGGCTCCTTCTTAGCCACCATCACCAAAGGGAAAAAAAAATCATACATGGAAAAGGAGGGTCTGAAAACGGTCCCACAATCCTCCCTAAATGCAGCTCTTCACCCAGCTTTTGCTCAACCATGTTTGCAAATTGATTAACAGAACCTAAATTAGCATCTCTCCCAACCAAAGAGCCAACACAAGGAAAACAAAATCCCCTACTAAAACCGTCATCCAAAATCACAGCTGCCTCTTTCCACTGATATATCCTCAGCCAAGCACACATCCTTTCCACAATAATTGGGGTAGGTGCCTGGTCAAAAAGAGTATCACTTTGAGCCTCCCACAGACCCTCCAGCTACCTGTCATGGACAACTAGAGGCTGAGTGATTTGCGGAACAGATAGAACACAAATGTTTGAATTTACAGTTCTGAAAGGAGCACCCAGATCTGTTGAAACGCCAACAGACATCGGACCCCCCAACAGAACCTTTCCCTGAACTATTTGAGACCCCCATGCCCTAAAAAAACTTACCAGATGAAGAAACTGCCCCAACAAATGAAGTTCCCCCACTTGCTTTATTTGTCATCTGTGTGAGCCACAAACCCACATCCTGATTTCTCTAAGACATGAACTTGTTCTCCTCCATTTTATCCCTAAAACACTCATCATAGTTGAGCCATGCCCAACCCTCGTAATCCTTCTGAGCAGCCAAAATCGTGTCAGCATAAGCCAACAATGCCCTTATTGGGAGGAATCATAATGACCAACTACACTGGCTACTCGCAAAACACACCTAATTCAGTTCAAAATGGTCTGAGGCACCTTACACTCCGTACCGTCCACGCTTTCCTTCTTCCCATTCTTCTTTGTTCTCCCTCTTCCCACTTCTCCTGCCTTCCAATAAGTGAAAAATATCAATATATTTCCTCTTCTGAATCATGTTCTGAAAGGAATGTGACACTCTATCCCACAGATCTGTGCACGCCACCAAATCCGGAGAACTTCTCTCCATTCCCTGTGCAACTGAGCGCCCCCTGACAGTCTAGGATGCAAACGAGAGGATGAAGACACAGAACAAGAATCCAAACTAGACGAATCTGAAGACAACCTATCTCCCGACACCTATGCTTTTTCTTAGCCTTCTGATGTGTCTCAGGCTGCACACCACCAATAATAGGACCCTGCTGCCCCAACCCCACACTAACAGTCTCACTCTTTGAAGCCAATCCCCCAGCCCCAGACTCACCAGACACAGTAGAATCCAATGCCATCAATGCCTGCAATTCTGGTGGATAGTCCACACCCTTCTGGGCAGTCTCCTGATTGCGAACCCGCTGCTCCACTACACTCAGGCAGTTCCTCCATTCTTCTTGTTGTGATGTCTCTGGAAGCTCCACCACAGTCACATCCCTGCCTTGGGGCCAACCCATCTGGAAAGAAGAAGAATTAGGCACATTCTGCCCACCAGCCCTTCCAGATCCCAGAATGAAGGAAGAATCCAGTACCCGAGCCATCATAGACCCACTAACAGGAAGGTCAACCGTACCACCATGCCAGCTACCATACCCCACAGGGCGCAACCCTAACAACCAAGACTCCTGCCCGCTATTATCCTGATATCCCCCAGGCAAAAAACCAGGTTCCCCAGCCTAGGGGCCAACATAAGAAGCAAACTGACAAACAGGCCCAGGCCCCATAAACCCAAGGACGAATTAGACCCTGGGACCATCCCAAGAGGAGCACCAGCATACTGCTGAACTTCAGGAGGGGCAAAAGAACCAGGTGCCAGTGTGGGGGCTCCAACTCTCTCTCCTGGTACTCCAAGAATAGGGAGCATAAGCTGCGGCCCAACAGAAGTACTGGATAATCCTGGAAGAACATGCTCACCCAGCCCAGGCTGTGCCTCAGCCAAAAATCCAACAACACTCGACACGGCAGGGAGAATACCTGTGTCCCAAAGGATAACAGACCCCTGTCCAACCAGCCCCATCGATCCACCACTACGGAACCCCCTGCAAGATCATCATGCACAACCAGATCCACTGGGGCAGACACGATGCTTAAAGTCCCAGCATCAGGAGCCGCAAGCAGCACAGATTTCTGGCTGGTGCCGGCCACCAGATACCTCCCATGTGACCGAGATGACAATTGCCCCAGCCCACGCCCACGAATGCCGGCACTACTCAAGTCTTCAAACTGCGCACTTGCGTCCCCCACAACAGTGCTATGGCTCCGCAACCTGACAATCACATCAGCTCCCTGCAACCCAAAAGTAGCATGTGCCGAGTTCTGCAGCCCCCTCCACTCTGATCACGATCGCTACTCACCACAGGAGCACCCGTGCCCACTATGTTGGCATTCTCCCACCAATGAACTAGCAAGACTGGACGATCCAGTGCAAACTCAGAAGGTCCCTCACCACTTCCCAGGGTAGGCCATATGCCTCCATCATAACCAGCAATAGATAAGCAAACCTGAAATGACAGCAGAAGAGAAAGGAGGGAAAATAACCCAGGTAACAGGATCTATGTATTATTTATATCCTTAAAACACACACCTATTCAAACCAAACCACCAGGGAGCAAATCCCAATACAGCAAACTATGCATATTTTTTAACACTCCACTGGGAAGCAAGGATTCACAATTATCTATCCCCCAGTATGCCCTGGAAGGAAACACCAATCCAGACTATGTGGAACACCAGGATCCCACATTGTAATAAGCAAACCAGCACCTGGTCTGGCCTGCCCAATCAGAGGTTTTAAACATGATACTGCTGTATACTTTTTTTTTCCTTCTTTTCTAAATTTGCTCATTAACTGGCTGAGATAAGAACAAGAAACATCTATTTTTTGTCTGATAAGTTTCAGTGTTTGACCTGTCTGGAGCTATCCAGTACCAGGATGCCTAACGAACCAGATATACATCTTGTTGGGAGTTAGGAGTTCTAATTAGACTAACTGAACTTGGAAAACCTGAACTAGAGCTAGAAAATGAGAATGTAAGGAAAAGCAGAGTTGCTTACCTGTAACAGGTGCACTCACAGGACAGCAGGATGTTAGTTCTCCCATATGGGATGACATCATCAGGATGGAGTCTATCACAGAACACTTTTGTCAAAGTTTCTAGAACTTTGGCTTGGCACACTGAGCATGCCCAGCATGCCACCAACCCTGCATCCAGCAGGGGTCCACCTTCAGTCTCGTTTATAGTAAAAATACGAGCAAAAAATAAAATAATAAATTGAAGCGAACCCAACTCCACGGGGAGGCAACTGGGTTTTGTGAGAACTAACATCCTTCTGTCCTCTGAGAACACCTGTTACAGGTAAGCAACTCTGCTTTCTCACAGGACAAGCAGGATGGTAGTCCTCACATATGGGTGAATAGCGAGCTGAGGATGCTCAAGTAATGTACCAAGAGCACCCAATGACATGCAACAGGCAGAACAACAGGGGCGGTCTTGGGTAGACGGGCAGCCTAAATTCCCCACTGGGTCGCTGAGAGGAGTTGGGTTATTAAGTTGAGAATAAATTTCGCAGAACAGACTGGCCAAAGATGGAATCCTGTCTGCCAGCCTTGCCGAGACAATAATGAGCTGCAAAGGTGTGCAGAGAACTCCATGTAGCAGCCCTACAAATGTCAGCAAGAAGGACCGAACAAAGGTGTGCTATTGACGTTGCCATTGCTCTAATAGAGTGCGCTTTTATGCATCCCTGGAGCAGAAGGCCTGTTTGTTGGTAGCAGAAAGAAATACAGTCCTCCAGCCAGGAGGACAGGGTCTGCTTGCCCACTGGGATTCCCATTTTGGTTTTATCAAACGAGATAAACAGATGGGTGGACTTGCTATGGGCTGCAGTATGCTCCAAATAAAAGGCTAGCGCTCGCTTGCAGTCCAAGAAATGCAGAGTTCGCTCACCTGGATGTGAGTGGGGCTTTGGAAAGAAAGTAGGCAGTATAATGGATTGATTCAAATGAAATTCAGACACTACTTTTGGTAAAAATTTTGGATGAGTGCGAAGCACCACACGATCATGGAGAAATGTCGTGTAAGGTGGGTATGTTCCCAGCACCTGCAGCTCACTTACCCTGCGAGCTGACGTTATAGCAAGGAGAAAGAGCACTTTCCAAGTCAAATGATGCAGCTCACAGGAATGGAGAGGCTCAAATGGAGGTTTCATGAGCCGTGCTAACACTACATTGAGGTCCCAAGCAGGGGCCGGAGGACGCAGTGGGGGCTTTAGGTGCAGCAAACCTCTCATGAAGCGTGCTACGATGGGTTGCATGGAAATGGAAGCATCACCTATGCCCTTGTGGTAAGCAGCTACGGCGCTGCATGAACTCAAATAGATGAAGTTTGCAGACCAGACTCTGATAGAGACAAGAGGTAGTCGAGAAACTTCGTTGTAGGGCAGGTAAAGGGATCTAAGCCCTTTGACCCACACCACAAGGAAAACCTTTTCCATTTGGAACGATAAGATTTCCTGGTGGAAGGCTTTCGTGAAGCTACGAGGACATGGGAGACCTCATCTGAGAGGTTCAGAGATTGTAGAATCAACCTGTCAACATCCAAGCTGTCAGAGACAGGATCCGGAGGTTCGGGTTACGCAGTTGACCGTTGTTCTAGGATATCAGAGACGGATCTGCGCCCATGCGAATTTGTGGACAGACTGAGAGGTCGCGAAGGATGGGAAACCACACCTGGCGCGGCCAATAAGGGGCCATGAGGATCATGCGACCCTTGTCTTGTCGTAACTTCATGAGAGTCTTGCTGATGAGTGGAAGTGGAGGGTACGCATACAGGAGACCTCTCGACCATGAGAGGGCAAAGGCATCCCTTGGTGGCATCCTGTAACTGCGATGCAATGAGCAGAAGTTCTCCACTTTGCAATTGTGAACTGACACAAAGAGATCTATGCGTGGATACCCCCACGGAATATTCTGTTTACTACAGTGGGGTTTTAGGGACCACTCGTGGGGATGAAAGGTGTGACTGAGTTTGTCCGCAATCACATTGTCCACGCCTGCCAGGTAGGTTGCTCTCAGTAGCATGGAGTGCGAGAGAACCCAAGCCCAGATTTGTGCTACTTCCTGACACAGCAGGTAAGAGCCGGTTCCTCCCTGTTTGTTGACGTACCGCATCGCTACTTGGTTGTCCATCTGGATTAGGATTGTCTTGTTGGATAGGTGATCTTGGAAGGCTATCAGAGCATATCTGATTGCCCTGAGTTCCAGAAAATGTATTTGATGTTGTGATTCCGCTGCAGACCAGGTTCCCTTGGTCGTTGACATGGGCTCCCCAACTGAGAGTGGACGCATTGGTTGTTAGCATGATCTGTGGTTCTGGAGTTTGAAAGGGTAGACCTTTTGTCAGATTGACTCCTGTACCCACCAAGCTAGGGAGAGATAAAACTGTCTGGTGAAGTGGACAATGTTGGATATTGGATGGTGGGCTTGAGACCATTGGGACTTCAATGTCCACTGTGTGACTGTCATGGCCAGGTGACCCATTGGTGTGACATGGACCAAAGCCGTCAAGTGACCCAGCAAGGTGAGAAGATGACGAGCTGTGGTTACCTGCCGAAGCTGAACAGCATTTGCAAGGAGTGCAAGAGTGTGAATGCAGTCTTTTGGAAGAAAGGCCTTTGCTTGGATAGTGTTGAGGTCCGCTCCAATGAAGGAGAGGATCTGGGAAGGGTTTAGATTGGATTTTGGATAATTGACTAGAAATCCCAATGACAGTAGGAGCTGGAGGGTCAGATGGAGGGAGTGGGATACCGCCTCTGCTGACGGGGCCTGCAGCAACCAATCATCTAGATAAGGGTAGACGAGGGTGCCGAGGCATCTTAAGTATGCAGCTACTACTGCCAGGCATTTTGTAAAGACTCGAGACGCTGACACTAGGCCGAACGGAAGCACAAGGTATTGGAAGTGCCGGTGTCCGACGAGGAAGCGTAGGTATTGCCTGTGAGACGGGGTTATCGCTCTGTGCGTGTATGCATCTTTCAGATCTAGAGAGCAAAGCCAATCTCCCTGTTAGAGAAGACAGAGTAGGGAGCATAAGGTTACCATCCTGAACTTTTCCTTTCGTATATGTTTGTTCAGAGCCCGAAGATCTAAGGATGGATGAACTCCTCCCGATTTTTTTGGTATTAGAAAATATCAGGAGTAGAAGCCCTTTCCCCTTTGTAGAGAGGGAACTGGTTCTATGGTGTTGGACTGAAGGAGGGAGTGTAATTCCTCCTCCAGAAATGGAGAGAGGTCGGAAAGACTCCACTCCGGCTGAGGTGGAGAGTCTGCCAGTATCAAAAGGAAGTTTAGATGGTAACCGTGAGCCACCACGGACAAAACCCACTGATCCGTGGTGATGGTACGCCACGTGTTTATGAAGTGGCAAAGGCGGCCGCCAACTGGCAAAGATGGTAGAGGCGGAAGATGAGAATTGCTCTCTAGTGGTGAGTCAAAAACCTGAAGCTGGACCAGGCTGCGGAGGTAACTGTGCTTTTTGAGGCCTAGCTTGGTGGGCCTGACCCTTTTGATACGGCTTGGTTGGCCGAGCCCAGGATGGAGGGGGATAATACTTATGGGCCTTAAAGGTGGTCCTCTTTGCCTCTCTTCTGAAAGGCCTTCTAGAAGCAGAGGAAAAATCCGAGGGCACTGAAGAGAGTTGTCGCAATGTCTCATGATAATCTTTGAGTTGTGCGACAGTCTCTTGAATCTTATCCCCGAATAAGTTATCCCCTGTACAGGGGAGGTCTGCCAACCTTTCCTGTACCTCGGGACGTAGTTCGGAAGTCTTCAGTCACACCCACCTCCTGGCACTTATACCAGCGTCTGAAATCCTGGAGGCCGTGTCGAATACATCATAAGCTGCTCTCATCTGAAATCTTCCAGCATCAAGGCCTTTCTTGAGAATGGAACTCATCTGGTCCTGGAACTGTTCTGGGATGGATGCAGAGAAATCAAGTAGCTGCTTAAGGATATTCCTGGAATATTGTGTCATATAAAGTTGATAGGCTGCAATACGAGAAATGAGTATGGAACCATGAAAGATTCGATGTCCTAAAGCGTCAAGGAACTTCTGATCTTTCCCAGGAGGTGTGAAGGAATATGGCCACGGTCTTCTTGCCTTTTTCTGTGCAGATTCAACTACAACAGAGTGGTGAGAGAGCTGGGTCTTCTGGAACCCCGGTGCTGACTGTACTAAGTAAGTCGCATCAGTCTTTCGGTTCACTGGGGGAACCGTACCAGGATGCTCCCAGGTGCGGTGGAGAAGCTCAAGGAGTACATCATGGATGGGAATGGACATTACCTCCTTAGGTGGATCATCAAACTGGAGGACTTCTAACATCTGATGCCTGGAGTCCTCCTCAGTTTGAAGTTTAAACGGGATGGTCTCCGCCATTTCTTGTTACGGGACTGGGCCGTGCTCCGGTCCCTCCTCTTACCTCCGGACCGGCCTAGGAGGCATCCGGCCCGCATGGATGCCTCCTAGGCCACGTTGGCCTGATTCACAGCCTGCCGTGACTCTCCCTGTGCAAGGGAGATGCTGCCGGCCCGATGCGCTTGGCCCCACTCCCTAGGCGCGCGAGCACCCAGGGGCTGGACTCTTAAAGGGGTCAGCGCGGGAAAACCAGAGGGGACGCCCCGGATGACGTCAGATGCTGCAGGGTATTTAAACCCTGCAGCTCCATCAGGACAGGGCCTTGCAACGAGGTTCCTCAGTTTGCTGAGTGTCTAGTTGCTGCTGTAGTCCCTGGATGACCGAGTGTGTCAAAATGGAAAAAAGGTTGAGAACCACTGACCTCGAGCACCACACGCATACCCCCCACCATTCACCCATCTCTCACTTCCCCAGGTGCAAATACTCTGGTGAAACATGGGAGACAGGTGGTAGGTTTCCTGTGAGAGTGGCTGCGTTGCCTGATTCCTAGAAATATTATCACTGACACTATCTGGCACTCCTCAGGGAAACCTGATCCTTGTCTCCCCCTCTTCCCCAGCATTTCAGATTACCAAGACAGCTAGATTCCAAGTGACCTCTACCCTCTTTGCCTTCTCACTAATTTGACCTGTGCTACGCCTTGGGGGAGGGGGGTGCCATCACATCCCTCGCCTCAGGCAGTGGATTGCCTTCAGCTGCCCCTGCTCTCTGTCGCCCTCTCCCCCGCTGGTCTGTTTCATTCCCTACCCTCTCCATCCACTCCTTCTTTTCTCCTCCTCTATATCCCCTTTTCCTTCTTTCACGGTGATCAGCAGCAGCAGGAAGAAAGAAATGGTGCCTTGGGCCCATGTCATCCTCCTCCTCCTCCTCCTCCTCTGCTGCCTGACACAACTGCTGCTTTGAATGGTGTAGCTGAATATAGAGACCCCCATGTGGTCCAAAGCAGCGATGAGGGGCAGAGGACAGGAAACGCTGCTCTGCTCCTCCCGCTGAACAGCAGCTTACCTGCCCGACCCAGCCGCAGATCTCCCAGAGCAATTCTGCAGGAAGGGCCTTATTTTGGTCGGGCCATGGCACCTGTGGCCCATGTCCTTCCGACACCTATGGCTATATGTATACAAATAAATATAACAGGGCCATCTTAAATGAAGCAACAGGTATTGACTTTACACCCTAAAAATGCTTACAAGTATAATTATAGGTCCAAGACTGTTCTCTCCTGTTTTCTCCTGTTTTTCTAATTTTCCTTTATGCATATAGAATCCTTATAATAACAATGTCATTTCTCTTTAAACACAAAAGCTTTAGCCACAGGTCCAGCCCCATACGATATCATGTTTAGAGGCACAAAGCTTTTTTTTTCAGGAACAATACAGTTTCTGTCACCAGCTGCTCCTCTCAAAGACAGGTTCCCCTCGGCCTCTGGTGTTTATCTGCAAGCACAGACAATGAGAGGTTTAAAGGGTTCACACTCCAGGCAGCATTAACAACTTAACAAATGCAATTTAATAATAATAATTAATAATAATAATAGCTCATAAGTTCACACAGGTTCCGTGCATTTAGGGGACTAACACAACTTTTGACCAATCAAGAATGCCCTAACATCCACTCTTGTAATAAGAAATATACATACTTTATATTTGCAATCCATATCAAAAAGTTGAAAATCTTTAAATAGAGGAAGGCATGATGAACATTATTTCACAGCTGACAAATAATACCTTTGAATCAATAGTCCATTCCGGATTTGTGTCAAGACCATTTATATCAATTTTGTAAGACTGAAAAATCCATTCTTGCTCTTGAAGACAAAATATATGTTCTCCTGCTCTCAACACCAACTGTAGATGATGTCAATGGATATCCTTGAACAATTGCTGAAAACTAACAAGAAAAAAAACGGTTCTTTAGAATAACAATAGTTCTTGTTTTTGTTTGTTTGTATAAGAAAAGACCAGCTAAGTCAGATCTACATTAAATCCTATTGGGCAGGTACTGTGGAAACGAAAATCCACTCTTACTCTTTACAGTGAAGGATATGTTCTCGATTGCCCCCTCTCCAGTCTAGTCAAACTTGATCTAATATATTAGTACATTGGATATTTCAAAAGAATGCTGCAGTCCAAAAAGAAATGTGTGAATACAGCTTCTATGTTCAGTTAGCTTTGTTCTGACCATTCTTTGTTTTTCCTACATATTATTTTCCATGTGGACAAATAAGGTAAATAGCTTATGTCAATTTGCAACTGGTGACATATTTAAAGTGAAACAATTCACCAGTTTGGGATGCAAATGAATCCCCTTTAATCACATATTGATACATTGCACAATTCCCACAGGGGTAATGCCCCTGTAAATTGGCCTTTTTTTGCACAGATAAAGTAGTTAACATGGATAAAGATGAGCTCACCACTCATTTCTTAATGTTCCTTCCCCTAGAAAAAGCAACACGAGGTGTTTCTTGAAAAATGGAAAGAAAATGTCAAACAGACCAGTGCTTTCTAATACTGCAAACCTCTGCAGTTACTGTAAATTCTTATGTTGGAAAACGTTACCTGCCAATTTGATGTATTTTCTTTTTGTCTATTAAGCAAACATTTTGAGCCATGATTCCCCCTTCTATTCAAGCAATTGGTTGGAGCACCCCTTGGGAGGGAATTCCTTATGATTTAAGGGGTCATCTCTTCCATTTTTTGTGTGGGTTCTTCACAGTTGGTCATGCAGCTGGTGAAGTCAACTTGATGGGGCCGCATGCGTCACACACCATTCTCTTTTGCTAGCTGCTGTAATAGACAGCGAGGAAGTCCTCTCACTCCCCTCCATCATCTCTGACTACGTCCGTAAAACCAGGATAGCTTAATGATGGACACTGACACAATTTGCAACTTTATTTGCTGATGGTATATTCAGCCAGCCAAGAACTATTTTACATGGATGAAAAGGTGTTTCACAAAGATACTGAACAAGTCAGAGAAAAAATCATGTGCTTCCATACAGCGAACAGTACCATTACTGCTGACCATAAGAGCTAAACCTGTATCCTCTCCAGTGCATTTTCTCTCCTTCAGCCGTACTGGAGGGCTGATTGTTTTTCTCCTTCAGGCATGCCCATAAAAAATCTCATCCAATGGGAACAAAAATACATTAGAACAAGATTCCATGACAGTACAATTCACAATCACAATCACAACAATGGCCCTAGACCTCGTTATTCAAATCTCCACATTACCATCCTTCTTTGTTGGTTTCTCCAAACACAGTACTAGCAAGGACTTCTTGGGGCAATACCTCAGTATGACTCACCCCTCTCTTTACCTCAGTTTCTTCCCCTCTTGGAGCATCCTGCTCTGCTTCTCATGGGTAGATCCTTGAGAGGAGAACAGTATCACTCCACGCACTGACCACTAGCCTTTCCGCTTTACCACTATGGTAAATGTTACGCCTGTCGGTCGCAGACGGCTATGACCTCTCATGCTCACCTCTTTTTTCCCCGCTCCATCAAGTCTGGGAAGAATAGCAGTCTCTACAGTCCACGCCGACCTCTCCAGCGTTCCCAGGACAGCGTGGGCGCTGCCAACCTCCATCTTGGACCCACAGTTACCTAGATGCATGCGCGCAAGGGCCTCATTTGAACACATCATGGCGGGAATCTCGGGGGCGTCCCCCCCCCCCCGATGACATCAACCCGCCAGTGTATTTAATCTGACCTGCCCTTGCCTTCCTCGAGTTAGCAAGCAGTTCCGTCTTGCTGAATTCTCCACTTCAAGGACTTCCTGTTCCTGACTCAGTCTTGGCATTCGGATGCTCTAAGTACCCGCTCCTTGGGGGCTCCCCTGCGTTCCCAGCTATCTGCTCCTCGGAGGGCCTTCCTGCCTGACTGCTACTGAACCTGCTTCTCTGGTCTCTATCTCGCTCCAGGAATCTCCTACTGTGAGTACCTCTACTGACTTCTACTATACAGATTGCATTGAAGATTCCACGCGGCATACTCCGATCCTTGGGCCACTACCTCCTTCCTTCTGTGGGAGTCATTCACCTTCCTGCTCTACAGAATATCTACATACCATCTACAGGAGCCACTTCCGGGTTCCGGCATCGCTACCAGACCTTCAACATCTAACTGTACAGACATCCTCGGCATACCCCGCTCTGCAGGCCACTACCGGATCTTCTCAGCTGTGTCTCGCTCTGGGTAATTCCCATTGCCCAGGACTGTACGAACATTTCCATTTCTGTGGAGACTAATTCTTCCTTCCTATTTAATAAAGTCTTCATTCCTAGCTGTGTCCCACATCACTGAGACTGTGCCTGCTGACGGTGAGGCTCACAGGCCTCCTCCCTGTGGGTGGAGACATCGCTCATCTCAGCCCAGGGCTTCACATCCTTCCTTAAACATAACAGTAAACTACTCAAGGAGAGGAAGAAACCTCTTCTTTTCATCTATGCTCGGTTTCCAAAACCCCACACATGAGGAATGCCACAGGGCAGTTTTTATTGAATTAGTTTGTATTTTATTTTATTTCCAAGTACAGATTATTTTATGTTGTACTATTTATACTGATTTGAAGTTTTATGTTTCATGTGATTTTATTTGTATTTAAGCATTGAAACGTTATGATTGTTATCAGAATATCGGTATACAAAATACTATAAATAATTAAAATAATAAAATTAACTCACCCTACTTCTGCATTTGTTCTTTTGAATCGTACAGTGGAATGGATGCCACTCTACCTCCTCTCGGCCTTGGGTCTTCCTCCTCGAAGGGAGTGCCCCTTGGAGGGTCTCCGGGCCTCCCAACCTGAGACTGGGGTACTCCAGATGATTACATAGCTGGAGGTCCCTAATCCACACCCTATCCAGGAACTGACAGGGGAGGAAAGGGCAAAAACTAAAAAAAAACCAAACCCTTTCCCCTCTATACTACTCACTCTCTAGAATACACCAATAACAGAACCCCCAAACCTTTAAGGGAACATCCATAACATTTTACCAAAAAACCACAAACAATTTACATCATGACTCAGTCCCCTGAATTATATCCAACAGAAAAGACCCAAACATAACATCTACAAAATGTGTATATATAGTGACCCCGAAAGTTGACTTTTTTTTATGCTGGGTTGAAGTGTACAAAACCATCTAGGTAAGGGAGACCTGCTCTCATCATGTCTTGACTGGTTAACAAATGTATTAAATAGTTATCTTGTATTACCAGGAAATGACCACTGGATGGAGTAATACAAAATCTGGTGTAATATAAAATATGATGAAATATATTATTTGACTAAATAGGTTTATTGCAGTTTGTATATATGGTATATTTAATGTCTTTTCTATATCTGTGGGGGAAATGTGTATTTTTTGTACATTTGTAGGTGAATATATTTTTAATATTGATTAAAAGTGCATATATAGCCAGCCAGTGGCTCAGAGCCCCTGGTTTATTTCTCTTCAAATTGCTGAAAGGAGTTAGCTCACATATACACATACATGGGCACAGAGAGGCATACATCCCACACCCACACCCACACCCAGACAGACAGACAAAGAGAAACAGATACTTTATATGCAGATAAACACAGACATGCCAAGCCCAGACCAACAGATACAGAGCAAAACAGACCCAGACCCAGACAGACAGACTCAGACATCCAGACACAGAAAGAGACACAGACAAAGATACTCCACTCCCAGCCACAGAGAGACAAAGACACCTTAAACCCAGATATATACACAATCACTCTACGGAGAGATAGACACCTAACACCAAGACAGGCACAGAGACACAGACATATTTACACAGGAAAACACAGACAAATGACATCCTGACAGAAGACAGATAAACCACTGACAGACAGATACAGCACACTCAGACACAGAGAGAGACACGTGCAGCCAGGCCACATCGCACACAGAGACACAGACGACAGCACACCAGACAAACACAGAGACATACACTACAGACCCAGACACACAAGCCACACACCACTGATAAATGGTAAGGACTGGAGCATTTTTTCAAAAAGCTTAGGTGCCAACCAACATTTTTTTTGGAAACTGAGAACAACTCCACTCCGAACCTTTTTTTTTTTTGCTTTTTTACTGTTTTCTCTAATTTGTCTGTTTACTCATGTATTTTATTTTCTCATATTTTATTTTCTTATTTAACTTTTTAAAAATACATTTAGCCTTTATTCTCCCTTCCCCATTTCCTCTCTCTCCCCTCCGTCTCCTCATTTTCTCTTGCCTCTTTGCACATTTCCTTCCCCTACCCAGGGCCGGCACGTCCATTAGGCGAACT
Organism: Rhinatrema bivittatum; assembly: GCF_901001135.1. Lineage (NCBI taxonomy): Eukaryota > Metazoa > Chordata > Amphibia > Gymnophiona > Rhinatrematidae > Rhinatrema > Rhinatrema bivittatum. The sequence continues at coordinate 273,958,052 of NC_042617.1, forward strand.
CAGGCGGTCGCCTATGGCGCCGACCCATAGGGGGGCACCGAAGAGCAGCCAGGTGGTGCTGCGAGCGGCCCTGAGAAGCATACGGTGGGTGGCGCGAACGAGGAAGAAGTCGGGCCTGAGACCGGCCCGGGGGGGGGGGGGGGGCACAAGGCAGAAGTCACCTAGGGCACCTACTACCCTTGCACCAGCCCTGCCCCTACCTCACCATTTCTTTCTCCCAGGCAGGCAACAGCTGTGATCCCTCTCTCTGGGTAGGGACCTGGCAGCTGCAGCAGGAGCGCTTCCTGGGCTGACTCTGGTCTGAGCGTGGCAGCTCTTTCTGGGTTCCTGAGAGGAACACCATAATGGCTCCTCCGATGTCTAGTTCTGCTGCAGAGTAAGCAGCTCCCTGATTGGGCCTGCCAAAGTGAAAACAGTTCCTCTCCCTGGCACACCAAAAGAAACACATGGCTATGCCATGGCATACTTACAGCAATGTCACCCTGCTCTGGCAGCTCCTTCCTTCCTGAACTTGCAGTGCCTCCACGAAACAGAGACATGACAGCGTAGCCATTTTTATTCCCTAATTGGGAGCCAGTATTTCCCCATTCAGGGTCGTTCATGCCCCACGCCTGAGGACCCCCCCCCCCCCTGTTTGCTCGCCCCTGTATTAAGCATCAACAAATCTCAAATGGCATTTAACACATTTGAAAACATTTTTTTCACACAGACCCACGGGCACCCCATGTCAGAAAATGTTCGGCCATAATTTTGTCTTGATGTTTAAAATCCTCACAGGTGAATTTTAAAAAGCTTATTCATGCAAAAAAAAAAAAAATAAAAATAAATTTGTGCCGTATCCCAGTAGAATGCGAGCAATGTGTATTTTTTATAATGGCGGCATGTACGCGTGTACATAGCCGAACCCACAGACTTTTAAGTGCATAAAATATGGGTGTCGGGGGCGCATCAAACATTACACGTGTAGAGATGTATTTTACAAGCATCGAATGCATTTACGGATATGCACTTATGTACGTTGCTCTACTTCAGCTCATCTACGCGTACACTTAAATACTTGACCTTTCCGTTCACATTTGGCAATTGGTGGCTTGGCTGTTCTAGGTGAGTGGATGCTGGTGCAGGCCTCTGAGTGTGGGGGAGGGTCTTAGGGCCAGACCGGGACCATTGGGAGTGTGGGTCATATGGGGGGAGGAGCATCAAGGATAGACTGTGTGTGTGTGCTTGGGGGGGAGGGAGGCTCACATAGTGTTTTTTGGATAGATAAGGCCATGCTGGTTGCTACCTGGGACATATAGGTATATACTGGGAGTTTGAGAAAAAGATAGGGGGGGGGGGGGGAAACAGGAACATAAAGGCTTATAAAGGGGAAGTGCCAGTGTTTGTTCCAGCAACATGCAGGGATCAGCTAGTCTATATTGGAGACTACATTTTCAAGATGACTCTACTGATCTTATGGGTACAAAAATATATGCAGCTAAGGAGGGAGAGAGAGCAGAGGAAGAGGAGGAAGGTCCCCTTACACAGGGAATATAGGACTCGGCTACATTATTTGGATCTCTCAGAGGAGCAAGTAATGCGCAGGTTCAGGTTCAACAAGGAAACCATACACTACCTCTGCCAGTAGTTAGAGAGGGATCTGGAACCAAGCACCCAAAGGGGTCAGGCCTTGTCAGTACCTGTCAATGTGAAAAGTGCCCTTGCATTTTTTTGCCACTGGCACCTTTCAAACTCTTCTAGGCATCACAGCTGCACGAGTCAGTCTGCTACCTCCGTGTATAGATCAGGACCTGGATACCTTGCTCAGGAGAACACACCAAGATATAACGCATAATTTCTATCAAATAGCACATTTACTTTCTGTCTTGGGGGCTATTGATTGCACTCACGTCCCTATAAGGACACCAGGGGAAGATGAGGTCACCTACTGCAACCACAAGAGCTTTCACTCCCTCAAAAACCAGATGGTGTGTGACGCCAAGGGTATCATCCTGGATGTAGTTCCTAGGTTTCCAGGATCCACTCACGATGCCTAAAGACATAGAAGTTCTAACATAATTCCATGCTTCTCTCATAGACTTTTCTAATAAAGAAAAAGAGATCCAATCCATTAAAGCATCCTTTTCTGCATGTAACATGTACTTTAGTTTTAAGGGGTGCATTTTTTTTTTAAATCAAATTCTAAATCTATGTATCCTGCTGGCCACTGGATGGTGCACTGGTCATGTGGAGGAATGGGGGTCTGCCTCTAACTATAAGGGACCCGATATTCAAAGTGCATTTAGCGCTACTTAGCCGGATAAGTAGGCCTTATGCAGTTAAGTAGCAGTCACTGACTTTGCGCTAATGTTCAGTGGATGCCACTTAGCTGCAAAAATCCCTTATATGGCTAAAACGTTAGCTGCATAAGTTGTGGGCGGGCAGGGGGCGGAGCGACTTAGCCACATAACTTAACTAAGTTAACCGGCTACATTAGATCTGCCATAGAGCAGGTCTAACCTAGCCAGTGTATAACTTATATAGCTAAGCGCGAATATATACACGTATATTCAGCAACAAAGCCATGCTACTGAATATACCATGTAACTTAACTGGATAAGTTATATCTGGCCAAGTTACTTAAATGGCCAGCTTTCAATATTGGACCCAAATGTTTTCAGTAGGAGAAGGTCATTGGGAATACAGAGGTATTCTACAGTGTGTTCTATTCTTTATAATGGGGTCCTTGTTAGAAAAGGAGGTTCACAAAGAGGGCAAGGGGTGTGAGGGCCATTAAGCTGAGTGAGAGCGTGGTCCAGCCCGGTAGAGGGTAGGTACTAAGGGAGAGTATAAAATATGCTTTCCATGAGGATTTTAGAGAAAAGGAAGAGACTGAGAGATGAGAGAGATGTAGACAGTACCACTAGGAGTGCTACCACTGCTATTGAGGAGCTGGAGTGCTTCCACAGGCCATCAAGGGAGTTGGAGGAAAATGAGAAAAGTGAAGAAGCTAGAGATTGAAGTCAAGGAGAGGGACCAGAAAGGAGTGTTGCGCCTGTGTAGAGTTTCCTTGCAGGGTTGGGAAGCTGTCTCTCTCTCTAGGGACTGGGGAGGAGTGTCCTGGAGCCAATCTTGAACTTTTTGAGTAACTGGGAATTATTATTATTTTTTTTTTTTTAAAGAGACTGTAAGTTATTCTAGAACTGTAGAGGACCTGGAAGATTAAGGAAAAGAAGATTTTTTTTGGGGGGGGGAATTTTATTTTAGTGAAAGAGCGAACTGTTTTTCTACATTTTTCTATTGTACTCAACTGTAATTCAAGGTTGAGTTGTTTTCCTGACATGTCCTGCTGTACTGAAAGTTTTGTTCTGTTGCTGATCTGGATACTTTTTGCAATAAACTATTTTTCTTTCGAATCACAAACTTGGTGTGGACATTCTGTTTTTCTTTGGGTATCCTTGCTCCAGTTTGGCCCTGCAGGTGAGCCTGCCCCCAATCCATGGCAGAGTGAATTCCCCCACCCTGATTGAATGTACCCAGTGGCTCTCTGGGGTTGGGAAGTTAGCCTCTGCTGAAGGTGGGATTACACAGATTATATTATACATCTTCCCAATCCCATTCCTCCATCTTTAGATTAACATTACATTTCTGAGTGGAATTCTAGCTCTTTTCCCTTTTCATAAAAATGTGTTAAAGATAGAGTTCATAATTTTAATGTCCTTCTGCAATAGAGTAATTGGCAGTATATAGAGTAACTTTGGTGACAAAAACTATTTTTACCAAGGCAATTCTTCCCTGTAAGGAAACAGAGACATTCATCTAGCTTTGCGTTTTACCTTGAAAGTCCTTAATAATCGTGTGGGAATGAGCGGTGATTCCCAAAGGCCTGGAGACATAAACTAGTCTGTCTCCAGCCTATCTTAAAACATTTGATCTTTATTCACAGCTCCAATCATATACAAAACAGTAGACTGCCTTTACCTTCAGACAGTGTACTCTCTCTACTCACAGTTTGTACTGCTTCCCTGAATACTCACACAGCTTCGTCTCAGCTCAGTGTTTGGACAGTGTTACTCAACAGGAGCTGCCTTCCTCCTGGAGGACTGGGCCTGGTCTGGTTATCCCCATCTGGATCCCAGCTCTTATTCCCCAGTCTCTGGTTATGCCCTCTGAGTTCCACCTGCCCCACAGGATCTTGCCCACAAGGCATACTTTCCTTAGTGGATTTAAGATAGACCAGGCATCTAGCCTGGTCCTGCACAGGTAAATAGGGGAACACTAGGGGCACTATCTCACAAATGGGGTGAATGTTATCAATGAACTGTAATTTAAGGTCTCTGTGAATCTGAAAACCAAGATATTTTATAACATCCTTAGTTCATTTCATTGGAAAATGTACCCAATGCTGTTGTAAACTGCCTAAAACATCCAAAGTTTCAGATTTATTAAGATTTAATTTGAACCCTGAAAAGCTCTCATATTCAGAAAATACCTCTAAAGAAATAGGATGCAATTCTTTGGCATTATACAAGAGCATCAAGATATCATCTGTAAATAATAGTGACTTCAACCTCAAATTGCCAACTGACATTTATTTATTTATAGCTTTTTTATACCAGTATTAGTAGTTACATCATACCGGTTTACATCATAACTGAAGGTTGAAATTACATTAAACAGGTGCAGGGTATGGGGCTAGAAGGAACAAGAGCGATAGTTAGGAGCTAGCAAACAAGTGCAAAAAATAGGTAAACAATGTAACAAGTGGCAGAACCTGATAAACAAAGTAACCTAACTTTATACATAGGCTCTGGACAAGTATTGTTGCAGTGAGGAATAAGAGTGCGAGGGTCTATTCCGGGTAGGCCTGTTTAAAGAGCCAGGTCTTTAATTTGGATCTGAATTTGATGGTGCAAGGCTCAAGACAGAGGTTCATGGGTAGTGAGTTCCAGAGGGTAGGACCAGCAATGGAGAGGGCTCGATCCCTTGTGGATGTTAGGTGTGCCTAACCTTTATTGGTTGCTCTGGTGGGACGGTTAGAGAGTGTGAGGCGGAACAGCTCATCTAGCCAATTGGAATTGTGTCTGAAGATAGATTTGTGAATGATAGAATGATAGAATGATAGAGGAGGAATAGCCTAGTGATTAGAGCAGTGGACTATGAACCAGGAGACCAAGGTTCAAGTCCCGCTGTCGCTCCTTGTGACCTTGGGCAAGTCACTTTATCCTCCATTGCCTCAGGTACAAAACTTAGATTGTAAGCCCTCTGGGGATAGAGAAATACCTACAGTACCTGAATGTAAACCAGTATGATATCTCAATTCAGATGAATGTCGGTATATAAAAATAATATAAATAGTGGATGTGTGAGGATATCGGGAGCCAGTGAAGGTCTTTAAGGATGGGAGTAATATGATCAGATTTGCAGGCATTTGAGATTGTCCTTGCTACCACATTCTGCAGCATTTGAAGCAGTTTTATGGTGGAAAAGGGGAGTCCTAGGAGAAGGGAGTTACAATAGTCTATTTTTGAAGAGAGGGTGGCCTGGATGACGGTACGGAAATCATTGGCATGGAGTAAGGGTTTTAGTTTTTTTATGACTTTGAGCTTAAAGAAACCTTCCTTGAGGATAGTGTTGATGTATTTTTTTTAGGTTCAGTTGCTGGTCAATCTGAACACTGAGGTCACGTACATAGAGCTGGTCAGAAATGGAACTGTATGCTGGGTCATTTGCAAGCGAGGGTTTAGGTGTTTGGTGTTGGGATATGAGAAGCAGTTCAGTTTTGGAGGTGTTTAAAGCAAGGTGGAGGTTTGTGAGTAGGGTATTAATGGCAGTTAGGCATTTCTCCCAGAGTTTTAGGGATTCGGATAGTGAGTCATGAATAGGTATGATGATTTGGACATCATTGGCATAAAGGTAGATTTTGAGGCCGAGGTCAGATAGAAACTGGCAAAGGGGAGTAAGGTAACTATTGAATAGGGTAGAGGAGAGGGAGGAACCTTGAGGAACACCATGGGAGAGGGCATAATGCGTGGATTCAGCGTTGCCTATTTTGACTGAAAACTGTCTATTAGACAGGTAGGATTTAAACCATAGAAGGGCTGAACCTGAGATGCCTATGTCAGATAGGCGAGAGAGAAGGTGATTGTGGCTTATGGTATCAAATGCAGAGGAAATGTCGAGGAGGGCAAGGATGTAGCAGTGACCTTGGTCCATTCCCCTGATGAGGTGATCAGAGAGGGAGAGTAGGAGGGTTTCAGTATCGAAATGCTTACGAAAACCAAATTGTGAGGGATGAAGGATATTGTTATCTTCGAGGTAGTCCATTAGTTAGGAATTGACTACCTTTTCCATGATATTAGAGATAAATGGGAGGTTTGAGATAGGGCGGAAATTGGAAGGGTCCTTAGGATCTAATGATGGTTTTTTGAGCAGGGGTTTGACCACTGCATGTTTGAGTGTGGCTGAGACTATGCCAGAGGAGAGGGAGCAGTTTATGAAGTCAGCTAAAGGTTTGGCTATGATGTTAGGAATCATTAGGAGAGCCTTCGTGGGGATGGTGTCTGACGGATGGGATGCAGGTTTAGACTTTTTAAGAATTGATTCAATTTCCTTGGAGGAGGTGAGATCAAGGGAGTCGAGGATGGCAGTGGTTAGGCCTGGGCCCCTAGAGATAGGTTGGGGGGTGAGGGGGCATCTGAGGAGGATGTTTGCTATTTTTTTGTGGAAGTAGAGAGCTAGGCCTTCACATTTGCTACTAGCTTCATTGTCAGGGATGGGGGGAGGAGCGGAATTGGTAAGATCCGCAACATAGGAGAAAAGGGCTTTGGGGTTGTACATGACTTCGTGTATTTTTGAAGCGTAAAAGTTGTGTTTGGACTTCAGTGTGGAAAGTCTGTAGCAGTGAAGGGGCAGATTTGTATGAGGAGGTATGCTGTGGAGAGGGTTTTTACGCCAGATTCTCTCTCTCTGTCTGAGTTTATTTTTCATTATTTTTAGCTCAGAAGTATACCATCGTTTACAATTTTTTGAAGATGGGTTAAGTTCGCGTCTGGTGATCAGACATAGATTATTTGCAATATCATGGGTGAGGTTGCTCCAGGAGGTGAGTGCTGCTTCAGGATTGGTGCAATCAAGTTTGGACAGGGAGTTAGAGAAAGCTGAGATAAGGTCCTCGCTGGAACAGGATTTTCTGAATACAATGGTGGTATTTAGAGCAGGGTTGCATTTGGGCAGTGCATTTATAGTAAGGAGGGTTTCGATGAGGGAATGGTCCGACCATGGGACTAGGGTACATGAGGGTGTGTTGGGAGAGTGGATACATACCCATAATATCTTCTACATTTTCCAGTTTATGTATCAATGGCTTTAAAATTAATATAAACAGTAAGGGTGAAAAAGGACAGCCCTGTCCAGTACCCCTTTGCACTTTAAATGAGTCAGGTAAACAACCTTTGTGCTGTGGGATTTAAATATAGAATATATTAAATATTTCCTTGAAAGCCATAGCATCTATGTATATATTTCAGAAAGGTCCAGGATTCCTGATCAAACCCAGGCTAGGCATCAAACCCAGCAATATTATAAGTAGTTTGCTCACAATCTTGCTAGATTTCTACCTGACCTGCACCAATAAGCTTTGGCATTATATATTTCATCGTGTTCATTAATACCTTGGCAAAGATCTTAATAACCTGAGCTTTATAAGCCTGTATGGACCAGGAATCATTGGATCTTTGCCTGGTTTGGGGAGGAAATTAATGATAGTGTTTTATTAAAAGTATCAGGTACACATCCTATCCTTTCCATTGTCTCATACAATTGTATAAGATCTTCTTGTATATGCTCATCAAGGGTTTTATAAAATAATGTGTCTAGTCCATCAAGACCTGGGGCTTTAAAATTTACATAGTAACATAGTAATGATGGCAGATAAAGACCATATGGTCCATCCAGTCTGCCCAGCAATTAGCTTATGGTAGTGTCTGACGTGCTGTGCAGATTACCCCCTAGCATTCTGTTAAGGGTAGTTACTGCTGCTCCAAGCAGGTTACTACCCTTAACAGAACGAATGCATAGTAGTGCTTTGATAACTATAGATACTATATTCCTAGTAAGGGGTACATTTAATTTTTCAAGGTCTAGCTGATAGATGGAAGTAAGTTTTAAATCTTGTGTAAATTGTGTCCTCTTCAAATCATCTCCACTTTCATCTTTATAAAGTTTTTCAAAAAAGCTCCTAAATATGATAAATATGAGAAGGAGAATTCCAGCTTTTCCCTTGTTTGTCTTTAATTACAGGAATAAACTTAAAGCTTGATTGCATTTTCACCAGGTTAGTTAATAATCTTGTTGTTATTACATCTATGTTAGTGGATCCTTGGGTACTGTGGAGATGACCACACCCATGGGGAGGAGCCCAGTGAGGAGTGACAGCACTGGGCTAGACTCTATACACAAAACACCGGAATAATTCTTTATTTATACAGCTTGAAGTAGCCACCAGGTGGCAGTGGTAAGTTGTAGTCTCAGGGACCTCGGCAGAGGGAGCCCTTCTCTCCAGGATGACGTCAGGAGGTTCCGCAGCAGATACTGTGGATGAGACAGATGAGATATTAGAGTACTCACTCAGTGTTAGCTGTTATGGATGCGATTCCACCAGATAGTTGTCGTAGGTACAAGCACTGAGGCAGGGAGAGCAGGCCCTCGAGGAGCGAGTGCCTGTTCCCTGAATAGCACCTGAAACAGAACAGAGGGCCTATAATAAAAGAGCGGGTACCCAAGTTAGTAGTAAACCCCGAAGGGCAGAAGGAAAGCTTCCTACAGGCAGCAGAGAAGCAGCAGAGTAGCGCAGACAGGAACAGTTCGAGTCTATTCGAGCCTTTGCCAACTCAACGAGCTAGCAATCTTGAGAAGTAGATATACCTGGAGCGGCGTGACGTCAGATGAGGGAATGCTCTCGAGGTTCGCGCCACTGGGTGTACTTAGATGTGGGTTGCGCACGCGCGCGCACCCTAGCAGGTACCTGGGAGGAGCAATGGTGTACGGTTGCACCATAGCCATTCCGGGGACGCCAGAGAAGTCGGCTTGACAACGCTGTGGTAGCCATCTTGCCCAGGTAAGCGGGAGGAGCCGAGATAGGGGTGCAACAAGTGGGGCAAAGCAGTCAAAGACCGACGGACGCAACAAATCTATTCACTTTGTTACCATATAACTAGAAATTATATTTCAAGGAATGTAAAGTTAAACTCTTTATCTGATATAATATATTATTTAGCATTTGTTATGGGACATTATAGTTTTCTCTGAACTTTTCAGCAATCATACGCTTTTTGCGTTATTTTAAAATGTTTTCTAAATCTAAGATGTTAGCATTTAACTTTTTTTCTGCTGAGTAATAAGATAACTTATTATACTATTCCACAAATGCTATCCCAAAATATTGCCTTTGCTTTTTCTCATTAAAGTATTGGATTAGTTCAGTGTTGCCCATTCGTAAATTCAAAGAGCTTCAATTGTTCAGGTAGAAAAGCTTGAAATTGCTTATCAGGGCTACAAACTGGAAGCATTTTCCAATTAGATTGTTTAGGGAGTACCACCCCACTCTCCAAAAGACAAGATACCGGACAGTGAACAAAGGTCACTAATGAGGTGTTCTTAGAAGAGAGCAGGATATCAGTCTTCAAGAAACCCTCCCACCTCACCTGGGAGTTTGTTTCTCTATGTATGAGCTACATCATGGACTGAGGTACTCTGCCTAGGGGGAAGGGTGATGACTACAGCTGCACATGCTCAGTAGGGCATGCTTGAAAGCTCTAGATTCTTTGAGATCAAAGCCTGGGCCAAGCTCCATCTGATGATGTCACCCATGTGTGAGGACTGCCATCCTGCTGGCCTCGGAGAACACAGGTATGCAACTCTGCTTTCCTTTTTCCCTACAATTTATATTACATGTTACTATTAGACAATTACTTATTGCCTTGAAAAAACTCTGTTTGATCGAGCCTTTGCAGAAATCTTGGTGATGGCTTATCCATAAATTACAACTGAAATGCACCAGTTCCCCCCTTTTTTTCTTTTTTTAACCTTTAGAAGGTAATGGAAATTTTTTACCGGGAATGCAAAAGGGGCATTTCTTTGACTGGAAAACATGGGGATTAAAAGTTATAGGCCAATTATCAAATGAACAGTGGAATATCCTTAAATTTGTAGATTTACAGGAATCCTTTTCTATGACTGAAAAAGGTCACTTTTCTTATCTTCAGTCATGGTGCATTCTGAACAATGTAAAGATAACTGGATGCTTTTACAAGAATGGTTTGATATCAAGGAGACACACTTTATCATCTCTACACAGATGATCTTTTTTTTTTTTTTTTTTAATCATTTTTATTATGACATAGGAAGGCAGACAGCAGAACAGTGAATTCATGACCAGTGAAACCAGCATAACACAAGCATGTCTCATATCAGGAAACAAGAAAGCAGCTACAAGCCCACCTCTACCATTTCTTTTTAAACACAATGCAGGACCCCCACCCACCACCCACCCAAACAACAGTTTAATTCTCATCCAACTGCAGTCTCAACAACATTCACACTTCATGCACTCATCAGTGCGCCCCCCCTAGTACCAGTCATCGCAGTTGAAGTCCTCTTATAAAACTTCAATTGCCAACTTGGAAAATATCCCAAATCAGCAAGCCTGGCTTCAGTCCCTGGTGACAAAGCTTCATAAAAATGTTGCCATATGGAGAGATATTCCTTCAAAACCTTACAGTGATGGTACACAGACATCATATCTCTCTATTTGCATAAAAGTTATCATGTGCTCTGTCTAATTTTGGGACTCATAGCTTAGGGCACAAGAACACTGCAATTCAGCAAGAGGTTTTAAAATTTAGTTTATTTTGGCTTTTTTCAAAAGACATGCAAAGACAAGTGTTCTTGTGAGATGCAATCTGCCCTCTATCTGTAATAAGTAGCATCTCTTTTGGCGACCCAGATGGGACTCTAATAGCTGTTGTTATTATAATTATTAATTATTAATAAGCTGTAGTGTTATGGTTGGTGGACAACCTATCACTAGGTTCTTGAAGGGTAAAATTTGGCTTGCCGTTCAAAGATTGAGTTACCCAGGTACACTGGAGGCTTATCCCGGAGAATTATGAGTTCAGAGCAGATGTGGAATGAAGTTGGATCTATTTTGTGAGTATGTAACAAGAAAAAAAAAAAAAAAAAAAGGAAAAATCTGTAAGTAGCAATGTTTTTATTTTATTTGTTGTACAGTGTATATAGCTTGTGTGTTATATCAGGTTTAGAATACTTTATGCACAATGTTCTTTAATATATGTTAGGGAGACAGGACATGAGTTGATGATTTGATTAAAATCTAACTTAAGTTCTGCTATTTTCAGATTGAACAGTTGAAAAACAGAGGGGTAGCCAGCACTAGTCAGTCTGGGGTCTTTTGTTCTTAGACCGCATGGCTTGCGCTCAAGCAGTTTCACTTTCACTTTTACTTTACATCGGGGGAGCGGCTGTTGTAAGTGTGTAGATTCAGAAGGAGAAAGAGGGAATAAGATACAATTGGTAAGTTGAAAGTTTTACAATTAGTATGATAAGGTGTTTTTCGTTTAGTGGATTTTTACCAAAGTTTAGTTGTTAAACAAAAACAAATGCGGTGCTTTTAAAACTAGAAACTGCATGGCTGGATATTATAGTTTACAGCTGTCTGTGATCAGAGGTACATAAATGCCTCCAGTTTATTTTAGTCTATGAGATTTATTGTTATCAGTTCATATTTAAGTTTGCTTTGGAGTTAATGCGTGATTGCTGTTAGGGTATCATTAACCAGAGAACTGAAGCTTTTTAGTTTTTGGTGTTTTGCTTCTCCCCCCTCCCCCTCAAGGTACAGAGCTGACTGATGTAGCCATGGCTGGCCACAAGGACTCTTATGTTCACTGTAAACGTAGAAAAAGAATAACCAGCTCAGTAAGCTTTTTAGTTTTTGGTTTTATTTCCTACCATTAATGCAGAGATGCTCATATTTGCATCTAAGTTTTTAGAATTGTGTGATTACCGAGAGTTTATTGTGCATTGTGTTTCATTTCATTTGGTAAGAACGAAAGTATGAACTTGTGTTTATTTAAAGCCATTTATAATTAGATTTGATTTATTATTGGAGAGGGATGTATGGTTTTTTCTTTGGTCAGGGGTATAGGCAGAGAGATAGAAAGGAAAACAATCTATAGATATACTACAAGAGAGCAACTTTATTTTAATGAAATGATCTGTTTAAGGGTTTTATCACTTAACAAACCTATGCATTGAGGGTAACAGTTGTTTGGCGGGAGAGGAGGTGACCCCCCTTTAGGAATGTGGTTGAGAAGAAAAAAAAAAAAAAAACACCTGGGAATGAGTCACTTTTAAAATGGATTTTATAGTTCTGCTGAAAGGTTTGAGGTTTAAGTATGTTATAGGACAGAGTGCACAGGTGATAGAAGAGGGACTAATGAATTGATCTGTTTAATGTGAAAACAGAAATTTGTGTTGAAAGTATGGGGAAAGTGAATATTAGGGATGAGAGATGACGTAATGTTAAAGAGGGAAAAGATCTATGAAGATGCAGAAGGCTGTGTGCTGAGAAATTTAGACTGTTTTGGGTAAAAGGAGAGAAAAGATATAAGTAAGTTGCATTAAAATTGTGTGAAGATATGATTTATTTTAAATTAAACACAGGTCAGAAATAAACGGACGGCACTAATATGCATGACCTTTCTGCGGCAATATGTGTTAAGTACGTTAGTTCTTAGTTTTGATTATATCTCACTAGCTGCTAACTTTTAGACGTAAGGGAATGAATTAGGTGGTTTATTTTGATGGGAGTTCAGGTATTACATGTTTGTATTGTGGACTGGTTAGATGATATGTAAAGGAGAAAGATTGTGAGACGGTGAACAGCAGAGAAATAAGCAGCAATGTCTATTATTCAGTTATGTGCCAGTAAGAAAAACTTTTGGTTAATGCATATTAGTCTGTGCCATCCTTTTATTTTGCAGACTTCTGGACTCCTAGCTGATATGTCTGTGCTTTTGGAAATGATTCGTATTTCTATTTAGGGTATTTGCAGGATTTGGTAGTAAGAACTTTGTGGAACATATGCATATTGGATGGAAATAGAATGACTTCTAATTAAGTGTAAAGTTGTTTGTTTTAAGTTTTTCTTTAGGCGAGTTAGGAGTTTACAAGCATAGGAAAAAAAAAAAGAGATTTTAGATTTGTAAAAGGAAGTAGCTCTTATCACAGGGGACAGCGCCTCCTAGGGGTGGACCATCAGAGAAAGGAAAGTAGCTTTATGACTGTTTTTTGCTGAATTAAGGTATAACAGTAGTTTGACTTTTAAAGAACATGTAATGTCATTTTTAATTTTCATTTTAATCATTATATTAACTGTTATATATTAGATTTCTTTCCAGGGTACTAAAGCACAAAGCGCATCTGTCTCTATGCTATGGGAGATGAAGATCAGTTTTTTTCAGTTTGATTCCTTTTCAATTTTTGAATAGATCTATTTTAATTTTCATTCTGAGTTTTTGTTTTCTTTTGTGGATCGATCCAATTCTTTTATATTTTTAAAATACGTTTTTCTTTTTTGAGCTCAAACGTTTGACATGTTGTCTGTTCTATGTTACATGTGTACAAGGAGGAATGAATGAATGAATGTATTATGTGGTCAGTGCTGTGACATATATGTTTTAATGTATAGTCTGAGTATTTATGTTTGGACCATTGCATGATGTTTTGAAATAATGTGGGGATTATTTGGCAACTTAAATATAGGGAGTACGTGACATAAAAGTATTTTCTTACTACTTAATCGGATTTGTTGCACTTTTATTTAGGTTTGAATTCATACACATGCATCTAATCTAAGGAGCTAAGAGATTCTGCCTTGACATCATCACTGAATCCTACTAAAAGAACTATATACGCCCTGAATGCAGAAATTATGGTCACAGACTTTCTTACATATTATATGGACTGCAAGGCTTACAATTTATACCTGATATTTGCTTTTTCTATGTTTTGTGGGAATGACTTTATGCAGAGTTTAGGTTTTTTCATTCTCTGTCAGCACTTAGGTGTTTAAGTTAATAATATTATTTGAAGTGATGCTGTTTTTATTAGTTTGAATGTTCCAAGTTAAGTAATAATTTCCAGTCTTAGATTTTATAATACTTATATGCTGAATCAGTTAAATGCATATGTACTAGGTTTTCCTATCTTTATCTATGGAAGCTGCTTTGATCACATAGAGGGTGATGTGTTTCATTGTGATTCAAATAGGATAATTCAGGGTTCAAGAGGGAGATCTTTTTATATTTCTCTTCCACACCAGCCTAAGTTATAAGCTATTCCTATTCTTTGGTTTTGCAGCTTGCACTTAGGATAATCACTTTGCTGATCTTTAATATCTCAATATTCTATCTCTTATTCTAATGTCTTTGCTGAACCCTTCTTTGAATATCGTTTCCTATGACCTAATGACTGTTTTACTCTCTTTCACAAAGATTTCTTTTCTCCTTGAAACAAATACATACCTTACACATGAGGAGCTCTGCTATAGGGATTTGTAATATTCTATTACTATATTTTTGGGTTTATTAATTGCTCATTGTTCTTTTCTTCTTATCTTGGTCCTTTCATTATAAACTCTATCTGTGACTTATAAGCTAGTGGGTTTCTATTTAGGATTCCAAAGGGGAAGATATAATTTTCCTTATTTCTGTCTTTTATTTATATGACATTCCTTCCTTCCCTGTGTAAAATCTTACACTGATGGTTTATCAATTCTGTAAAGTGGTTTACATAATATGTTAAAGACTTTCTCACAGAGTTAGCTTTCATCTATTGTTATGATTATCCCCAATATATTTAGACTTACCATCATTTGAGAAGGGTATTAGCCCCATTTCCCCTAGAAGTATCTGAAGACGAAGCAGTATTACTAGCCATCATCTACCTTAATAATTAATACTTGCCCTACACAGCTGTATTATCTCTTGGATATATGACTGCTACAAGTGAATTAGGACAGTCCATACAGTGAGTGCTTTCACTGCTACAGTTTATTGTCATAATACTGGATAGTACTATACATACCCTACAGAATTAGTATGATGTTTCAGACTTTTGCTATGCCTTTGTCTATCATGCATATGTTTTGTATTTGATCTTCCATCACTACAGCATATGACTAGAATATGTCTTATGCTTTGCAACACTTTTACATCATGTATGCACAACACAGTATGAGTTTTTCTATAGATTCTTGGTTTTCTTCTATGTTATTTTTTGATTAACTAGTGAATGCTTGTGGGAGCATCCTTCATATTAATTGGGAATCTAGAGGGACATACACCTATGCACTACACCTGATAAATACCAAGGTTAGGGGTTAGGTTACACTTTTAAGTTCCTCTGTCATGGCTTAGCATCGAAGACTGATTGATGTGACACCTATCCATTTTAAGGTGTCCCATAGAGGGAAATGAAGAATATGTCTGAGTAAGATAACCAAGAATACCCAGACTCCTCTGCTGTACTAGCCTGTCAGAGGTGAATGAACTTTGAGAGACTTTCTGACTATCACAGATTCAAAGGATGCAGAAGAGTTGGGAAACTGGTAAATCCTGCAAAGCTTATAATTACAGGCCAGGAAGGCATCAATGACTTGCAGAGAATCTCTGAGACAGATTTGTTGGCAACAAAAGGAGAGAGGCCTATTTTAATGGCCACATTTACTTCACAATGCAGGGATACTCGTTCTGCAGGAAACCAGGATGCAAGTCTTTATCTTGCAGATATTGGTTTCAATGACCTGAAACCAATTTGAATGAATCCTGGTGCCAAGCTCTATTCAAGACCCAGACTGGGAGGTGTTTACAATAAACAAAGAAGAACAACAGAAGACAAGAAGAGAATACTTGCATCAAAGCCAGTATGATACAGGAACTTGTTTACATTGGGAGGAGGAACAGGGTTAGAAGAATTCTTAGTTGAGGGAGGTCCTCACAAGCATTTCCTATACATGATAGATTGTCATGACAATGGCCTAAGGTATTTTGTAAGGAAGTCTTTGGCCAGTTACGTCATTCATTCTGGAAGCTTCGAGAATGTTGGATTTTAATTATATAAGTCAGAGCAGGGCAGAAATTCATTGAGATGCTACTTATTACAGATAGAGGGCAGATTGCATCTCACAAGAACACTTGTCTTTGCATGTCCTTTGAAAAAAGCCAAAATAAACTAAATTTTAAAACCTCTTGCTGAATTGCAGTGTTCTTGTGCCCTAAGCTATGAGTCCCAAAATTAGACAGCTCCCTCCAGAGAGAAATTGAAGGAGCAGCTTCAGTAATCCAGTCCAATAAAATACACTTCCGAGCCAATGATAATGCTACTGAAATAAAGACATATTGGCTTCTTGTAATAGATGGGACCACAGACTGGAACAATTTTGTTTCGCCCTGTAACAAAACATTCCTTTGGAAAGGCAACTGAATAGATGTACATTGCCTTATGTATGTAAGAACCTCCTCCCAAAATGAAAAGCTCTTATGACATGTCAAGAAAAGATGAATAAAAGAGCCAGGATCAAGATTGCATTTATGACATTTATATGAGTCTACCAACCCCATTTTATGAAAACGGATCCTGCCAGTCTGACAGCGATGCAATATTTTATTCTGCATTTCTTTGAGGGGAACTGCCACACATTTTCGATCTTACTTACATCATTAGGGAATAAACTGGCAGAGGAATTACAAATACAACTCCCCATGAAAGTATTTCTCGCTTGATTTGCTGGTACACAGAAACTTTCTAATAATATATAACTCAAGAAGCAAAGTTTAAATTTTCAAATAGAGTTTTTATTTCACAGCATCAGGCTTTCCTAGCACATACTACAGTCTCTGATACATGTATAAAATGTTCAGTTGGGGTGGGCAGCCTGGAACATTCCTTTTGGTTATGTCCTAAAATACAAGTGTTCTGGAGGTAGCTATACACAGAGGTGGAAGGAATTGTATCACAATCATTGATATTTGGTGCTTTATCTGCTTGGTTTGGAGATGGCCGCTCCACCTCCTATTGTACTTCCACACAGAGAATATGGATACGGAAAGTTCTGTTGTTGGCAAAAATGACTATACTATATTTTTGGAGACAACCAACCATGCTGTCGCTTACTTTCTGCAGAAATAAAATGCATCATTTATTGATAATAGAACACATATCTTGTAAATCTCTACATCTCAAAAGAAAAAAAATAATTTTGGACATATGGCTTCCTTATATTTCACATTTACCACACAAGGCTAGAAGTCAGATTCTGAATGACTTTTGATTACAATATGGATTCAAGGACACATTTTCTGGTACATCAGTAGTTTGTCATGTAAGAGGTTTTCATGAGGTCACTTGTTCACCTAATTTCTGCTACTAATAAGGGGAAGAGATGGCTGGATGGAGGGGAATAGGGAAGGGAAACAACATACCGGTACTTCTTGTTGCGTTTGGCGGTCTGTGGGCTAATCTCATTAACTGCCACCTTTACCTCAGGCGCCAGACTAGACATGTTGCTCCTCAGTGCAGCAAAACGCCACTAGCATTTAACCTGATACCACGTGGCTTAATGCCGCCATCGCGCTATGCCTTTCCCTAGGCACACGCATGACCTCTATACCTTTCAAGGGACCGCGGCGAGAAAGTCCTTGCGGCCCCTACTAATGATGTCAGCACCACTGCCCTATATAAGGGCAGCTGCCCAGACACAACTTGCCTCAGAAACAGGTCCAGTACAAGAGTAGTTGCGAGTTGCGTTCCAGCCTGTTCCAGTCTTTGTCTCAGCTTGTTCCAGTTTTGTCCCAGCTTATTTCAGTTTTCATCTCAGCCTGGTCTGTCTTCATCCCAGCTGTTCCAGTCTTCATCTCAGCCCTGACTGGCAAACTTGATCAATGTTTGCAGCAAAGGGCCCAAGAGACCTGTCCAGCATGGAGAAACATTCTTTTGGTGCCTTGCTTCCAATGCCCGCAGTCGCCTGCGGCTCTACACCCTCGACCTCTCCATCTCCTTCTAAGGAACCAAAGCAGATGAGCTGCTGCCATCGAGCCTCGGAAAAGAGATTCCGTTGCAGGCAACAGGGCCTCTGTCTCTACTGCGCTGCCTGAGGCCATCTCTGGACCCAATGTCCGGAGAGGCCAGGAAACTTATCCTAGTGTCCTTTGGGGAGATGACCCTAGGCCTTACTGTTCCAGCTCCCCAACTCCTCCTAGTTGCTCTGGAACTGGGCCCCATGCATTTCTCCATTCAGGCCTTTGTAGACTCCAGCTCAGGGGGAAACTTCACCCTACAGGACCTGGTTAACCAACTCCGAATACCCATGATCCAGATGACTTCCCTTCTGGTGATTTCTTATTTTTATGGAGATCCACTTCCAGGTCAAGTTACCCGGACTATAATGCCCTGAACCCTTAGCTCTGGTCTCTTGTAGTTGGAAAAGATCAGCTTCCACATGATCTCCAGAGCCATTAATCCTATTAAACTTGGCATGCCATGGCTCCAACAACATCAACCTCACTTTGATTGGTCTATCCTGGAACTTGCTCGCTGTGGCTATGGATGTACAGACTCCTACTTGATACTCAAGGAACCTACTCACCCAGTGATCGTGGCTTCCTCACTTCCAGGCCTACCAGCTCAAGGACATCTTTCCAAAAAGGAGTGCCAAGATCCTGCCTTCTCACCTCACGTATGCCTGTGGCATAGAGCCTATCCCTGGTTTTGGGTGTACCCCTTATTTATCCTGGATACTCAAGCAATACCTGCCTATATTCAAGAGAATCTGCATCACAGATTCATCTGGCCTTCCGTCTCTCCAATGAAGGCTGGGTTCTTCTTTGTTGCAAAGAAAGATGGATCCTTCCAATCATGCATAGACTACCACGGCCTGAATGCTATCTCTAAGAAGGACTACTACCTCTTGCCTTTAATAGCCGAGCTCTTTGATCACCTACAGAGCACTAAGATATTCATGAAATTGGATCTCAGGGGTGTGTACAACCTTGTCTGTATCAAGGCCGGTGATGAATGGAAGTCTGCGTTTTAACATCCACGATGAACACTACAATTATTTGGTCATGTCCTTTAGGCTTTGCAATGCCCTGGTGGTTTTCCAGAAAATGGTCAACAAGATATTTTATGTATTTTATGTAAATAAATCTTTACAACCCTAGTAAACTTGCCTCTTCCCCTCCACCCTTTCCTTCCTTTTCCTCCCTCCCCCCTCAGTCTCCCTTTTCCTCCCTCCCCCCCTTCCTCCCCTCGTCCCGCCTACCTTTCCTTGCTTCTGCCCCTCCATTTTACCTGTTGTAATCACTGTTAATTGTTAATTATAAGTTTTTAATTATAAGCTGTTAATTTTAAGTTATATGTAAAGCCTTGTTGCTGATTTCGAAGTTCTACTGTAAACCGATCAGATGTACCTTACGATGTTCGGTATATAAAAGCCACAAATAAATAAATAAATATTTTGCAATCTGCTGTATACCTGTGTGGTCATATACCTAGATGACATATTGATTTTTTTCCCGGACCTTGAACTCCCTTCATAGAGATGTTCGCATCATCCTGCGACACCTTCGAGAAAATAACTTCTGTGTCAAATTGAAAAATGTCTCTGAACAAGAAGAACTCCCTTTCCTTGGGTACATAATCTCACTAGAAGGATTTTGTATGGATCCAGCCAAGGAAAAAGCCATCATGGACTGGCCTTGCCCAGTGGGACTCTGAGCCTTTCAAAGATTTCTGGGGTTTGCAAATTATTACCATCAGTTTATCACTAATTACTCCTCCTTTGTTGCCCCCTTACTGCAGATACCCTCAAGGGTGCCAACACCAAAGACTGGCCACCAGAAGCTACTGAGGCTTTCCAGAAATTAAAAAACACCTTTTCTGACAAGCTTTGTTTGTTCCACCTGGACTCCTCTTGGCCTTCTAGAGGTAGATGCCTCTACACTGGGGGTAGGGGCTGTCCTCAGCCAGCACAATCCTGAAGGGTACTTCGCCAGTGTTCCTTTTTTTCCAAGACATTCTCTTCGATTGAGCACAACTGCAGCATTGGGGATTGAGAGCTTCTGACTGTCAAGTTGGCTGTAGAGGAATGGCATCATCTTCTCAAGAGGGCTCAACATCGTATCATTATGTATACAAATCACAAGAACTTTGAACATCTACATCAAGCTCAGCAACTCAATCTAGACAGGTTCGCTGGTCCTTGTTCTTTGCCCACTTCGACTTTGAGTTATGATATTGCCAGGCAGTCAAGAACCGAGTGGATGCCCTCTCCCTTTCTTTCCAGACCAAGGATGTTCCAGAACCTCCTAGGCAAATCATTGATCCTGCTAAGATACTGCTGGCCACTGCGGCACTCTCCCTCCAGGGAAGACAGTAGTGCCTTCCAGACTACATGAGAGAGTATTGAAATGAGCCCATGACTCCTGTGTAGCAGGACACCTTGGATGGGAGAGAACCCTTGAACTGCTTCAAAGACATTATTGGTGGCCCCAAATGAAGCAAGATGTCAAGGTCTATGTTGACTCATGTCCTATCTGCGCAAAGGAAAAAGCTCTGTGTGGCCAACTCTGGGGGCTGTTACAGCCATTGCCAGCCCCCAGGAAACCCTGGTCCCTATTGTCCATGGACATTATCGTGGACCTCCATATCTCTAATGACACCACCGTTTCTCCAAGATGGCGTACGTTGTCCCACTACAGGCCTTCCTTCCATACACAAGCTAGCATGCCTCTTTACTCTCCATGTTTTCAGCTTACATGGCTTACTGAAGCATATATTATCAGATAGAGGAGTTCAGTTCACTGTGTGATTCTGGTGCTCGCTCTGCAAAAACTTTGGTATCACACTCGACTATACAATGACTTACCACCCACAAGGCAGTGGCCAAGCAGAATGTATGAACCGAACCCTTAAAACCTTTCTCCATTCCTATGGCAACAAAAGCCAGGACAACTGGACCGCCCTACTGCCTTGTGCCGAATTCTCCCATAACAATCATGTCAATACCACCACTGGCTCTTCTCCTTTCCAGCTGTTTCATAGGAAACAACCTCTGCCCCCATTACCACTACCTGTGACAGTTCCTTCGCCAGCGGCTCAGCTCTCTTCCCAGGAATTGCATGAACTATGAGAACAAACCAATCAGTTGATTGAGAAAGCTGCCAAGAAAATGGATGATGTCCGAAGGAGGCCAGCATCTCAGTTCAAAATAGGTGAAAAGGTTTGGCTAAGTACCTGGCATCTATGCCTACGGCTTCCCTTAATGTGTTTCCAGTGATATAACAAGTGGGCCCGGTCATAAATCAGCTAAAGCTGCCACTCACCTTCAATATCCATGACGTGTTTCAAGTTTCCCTGATCAAACCAGTAATACCTTTTTGGCTTTCTAGAGTGCCGCCAGAACCTCAGAAGGTCATTGCTGATGGGGATACAACATACGAAGTCCAAGAGATCCTAGATTCTTGCCAGAAGGGTAGAAGAATAGCATCCAACATCAGATCCTCGATCAGCCATACTCCCCTCCAGATCTAACCACGTCAGATCTGAACAACACACCTGTTTTAAGACTCCTTCTCGGATTATCAGTCTCCTTTTACTCATGCACTACTCGGACTCTGCACAGCAACAAGGTCTATGTACCCACATATCACTATTTAGACTACCCCTCTAATTATTCAAGATATATACTCAGGCCTTAAACATCCTTTGTATTTATCCACGTCCTGTTGACGAGTTATTAGTATTATTATAGTCTATGTTATATTTAAAATTTGTATTATTTATTTATATTTTATATGATATGTTATATGTTATATGTTACTCATATGTCAAGAAACGCTGTTTAATGTAACGCCTTTATTGCGACAGTTTTGTTCTATGTAAACCGACCTGATTCGATACTTGTATTGAGAATGCCGGTATATAAAAATCCGAAATAAATAAATAAATAAATATTTGATCTCCTGGAAGAACTATAGCCCAGAGGAAAATTCATGGGAGCCATCATCCAATACAGATGTTGCAAAACGCTTCGGCAAGGATCCTAACCAAGACCAACAAAAGAGACCACATCTCACCCATTTTAAAAAGCCTACACTGGCTGCCCGTCAATTTCAGAATACGCTTCAAAGTGCTCTCATCAATACACAAAGCATTACACAACCTAGCCCCACTCATGCTCAAAACCCCTCTCCAACTCCACACCTCTACTAGACCAGTGAGACATGCCTACCGAAACAATCTCCAGATACCACCAATGAAATCAGCTTTAAGCAAAAGAGCATTCTCCACAGCTGGTCCTAAACTCTGGAATACGCTCCCGCCGGAACTCAAATCAGTGCAATGCCCCATTATTTTCAAAAAAAGACTTAAAACTTGGCTCTTCCACCAAGCTTTTCCATAACATCAGACAGCACAAGCTTCTCTGCCAAGGTCCCCCTTTAAATCATTTTCAATCAAACCATAAGAGAATCTATATAAGAACATCAGTTGTTGTCAACAACCTATAAGAGAACTATACAAGAACTAGACAAGTTCAATTCTAAAAACTCTTTGAACCCCTATTCAATACCCATAGAACAACACAAAGAATTCCATAGAACATCACAAAGAATTCCCCAAAGAATTCTTCAACTTTAACTCCTTGGCAGCCCAAAAGTACAAAATGCAATTCCCAACCTCCTGACAGTCTTAAAAGCTATACACAACCCCACACAGAAGTTATCTGCCTCTGCCTATATTAGGCTATGTATATTGTATTTCTTTGTTTAACCCCATATATTCATTTCCAAGTTATTCTTCCTGTTCTCTGTAAGACATTTGCTTGTCACTGTTATTGTTCAAAATGTAAACCGAATTGATCAGTAATTCTGTTATTGGAAAGTCGGTATAGAAAAGTTCTAAATAAATAAATAAATATTGGATCCCAGTCTCCTCAAGGACTTTCACTAGCAGTACCCCAAGAAGCCCAAGGCCTCAGGGAGGGGGCATAAGAGGGGGATAAGAATCAGAGAAAATTATTTTTAATTCAATGCAGAATTAAGCTCTGGAATTTGTTGCCAGAGGATGTGGTTAAGGCAGTTAATGCAGCTGGTTTTAAAAACGGTTTGGATAAGTCCGTGAATAGAAGTCCATAAACTACTATTAATCAATAGGGAATAGCCACTGCTGTTGCACTGGAGGTGGACCCTTGGCCTGGTGCAGGATTGGTATGGCCCTCTGGTCGGACCCAGAGAATGCCTGCCACCAGGAGGCGGAGCACACGAGGAGAAAGAGGCTAGCTGGAGCTTCGCCAATAACAGTCTGGGGTTTCCACGGGTTGAGCCCTTGGGTACCCGGACCACCTGGACTTAGGTGGGCCTCAGATGGTCTCCTGGAGAGGTAGCGGAGGGGTGTGCCCACCACAAGCAAGGGTGCGCGGCTGATGCAGAGGGGATGGACCAGACCCGAACTGGAAGCTCCGGAGATCTCAGGGAGGTAACATTTCAGGAAGGATCTCCGGGCAAGGCAGGCCTGCGGGTCTAGTCGGGTGAAGGCCGCGGGTAGACTCCAAGTAGGTTGGTCTGGTAGTCACAGAAGGCCAGAAGAGAGTGTCCGAGTGAAGTGCAAGGGTCAATGCCAGAGTATCCATCCAGAAGTGGTCAGCCAAAGCGGGGTCAATACCAAGGTCAGTCCGAGCATAGTCAAGGCAAGCGAGGGTCAGTTCCAGGCAGCAGATGAAGAGAGTAGTCAGGCAGGCCAAGGTCAGTACCAAGAGATCAGTCCGAGAAGGTACTACCTGGGTAAGGACCCAGGAAGGAACACAGGGTGCAGGAACACTGGAACACACGGAGACTCAGGAACACTGGAACAGACTGGAACAAAGGAACAAGAAGGAACACAAGAACGCAACAAACTAGAGACACCGAGGTGTAGACTCATTTGCCAAGGCGAGGTCCTGGGGGACAGGACCTTGCTTATATACTGGAGTCAGGTGACGTCATCGGGCTGCGCCGCGGAGCTTGTTCCCGCCCTTGGCCTTTTAAAGGGCTGGGCGGGAACAAGGTTCAACGTGATACTGAATTTCTTACAGGGAGACCTCCAATATTTAGTGGCAAATTCAGAGCCGCGATTGGAGATTATTTCTTGTGATAGTCCATGAAGACGAAATATGTGTGTTAAGAAGAGTCAAGCTAGTTATGGAGCCGATGGGAGTCCTGGTAAAGGGACAAAGTGGGCCATTTTTTAGAAATGGTCTATTATGACCCAGATTACAGTATGTCCTTTTGAAGGAGGTAGATCCATGATGAAGTCTGTGGAGAGACTAGTCCAAGGCTTGGTGGGTGCAGGAAGAGCCCCCACGGGTGGCCAATCGGGGGTTTTTGCTGTGCACAAACCGGACAGGAGTCCACATAATCTCGGGAGTCTTTAGTCATACTAGGCCACCAGTAGTGCCTTCGGAGCATCTCAAGAGTTCGGGCTCGGCCGGGATGACCGGCCAGCTTGGAGTCATGGGCCCAACGGAGAACACGTTCACAGAGATGGCGGGGGACCACAATCTTCCCGGCTGGTACCATGGTGGTAACTGCAATAGATATGCAGGCTGGATCAATAATATGTGCAGGGGTCTCAGGTGTGTCTTTTGGCTCAACGGAGCGAGAAAGCGCATCTGCATGAAGATTCTTTGTTGATGAGCGATATCGAAGCTCGAGGTTGAAGCGTGCAAAGAACAGGGCCCAGCATGCTTGTCTTGGGTTGAGTAATTGAGCTTCTTTTAGGTACTCCAGTTTTTTATGGTCGGTATATATCGTGAACTTGTGTTGCACCCCTTCAAGCCAGGGGCACCATTCCTGAAGAGTGAGCTTCACAGCTAGGAGTTTGCAGTACCCTATGGTATAATTTTGTTCTGTGGGAGAAAATTTATGTGAATAGAAGGAACATGGAACCAGGCTTCCCTTGGTGGAGTTTTGACTCAGGACTGCTCCTGCCCCAATAGTGGATGTATCGATTTCGATTATGAAGGGGCAGTTTGGATCCGGGTGGCGTAGACATGGACCAGTACAGAAGGCCTGTTTTAAGGCATGGAATGCTGATTGAGCCTTGGGGCTCCATACTCGAGGATCACACCCTTTTCTGGTCATAGCAGTGAGTGGAGAGGCCAGCATGGAGTAATTAGCGATGAAGTTCCAATAGTAATTTGAAAATCCTAGAAATCTTTGTAAGGCTCGGAGACCCACTGGCTGCAGCCAATCTCGAATACCCTGGAGTTTGTCGGGGTCCATGTTGAACCCTTGGCTAGAGATGATGTAGCCCAAGAATGGAAGGCTGGGTTGCTCAAAAAGGCACTTATCCAATTTAGCATAAAGATGGTGGTCTCTGAGGTGCTGGAGGACGAATGAGTACAAAATAGAAAATCTCGTTCATTAACCGCTGGAAGACTGCAGGAGCACTGCATAGTCCGAAGGGCATGACTACGTACTCGTAGTGTCTGTCTCTTGTGTTGAAGGCAGTTTTCCAGATGTCCTCAGGTTGAATTCGTACTAGGTTATTTGCCCCACGTAGATCTAATTTTGTGAAAATCTGCGCACCCTGTACGCGGTCAAAAAGCTAACTGATAAGTGGTAGTGGGTACCGGTCCTTTCGGGTTACTGCGTTCAGCCCTCTGTAGTCTATACAGGGTCTCAGACTGCCATCTTTTTTCTTTACGAAGAAGAACCTAGCGCTACAAAGAACAGCAGGAACACAGCAAATTACAGATACCGAGGTGTAGACCCGTTTGCCAAGGTGAGGTCCTGGGGGACATGGCTTCGCTAATATACTGGAGTTAGGTGACGTCATCGGGCTGTGCCGCGGAGCTGGTTCCCGCCCTTGGCCCTTTAAAGGACCGGGCGGTATGTGCGCACGCGCCTAGGGTCGGGGCCAGTGCCAGAGAGGACACCGCGCCCCAGCGTGGAGGTAGGCCCGAAGTGGAGGGCCTTGGAGACACCACCAGGGGACATCATGGGCGGGCGGTGCTGGCAGCAGCAGCGGGAGAGGTCGGCCTGGGACCCGCTAGCAAAGGGGCAAGGTGAGCAGGCCCGGGCGCAGGCCTAGCGCGGACGGGATGGCGTAACAACTGCTCGACTGCTTGTTGCCGGAATTAGTAGCATGGGATCTATTTAATGTTTAGGCACTTGCCAGGTACTTTTAACTTGGATTGGCCACTGTTGGAGACAGGATACTGGGCTTGATTGACTCTTGGTCTGACCCAGTATGACATATTTTTTGTTATTATGTTCTTATGTACTGTTGCATTCAGCGGTCCGCGGGCTAAACCCGTAAACTGCCTCCCTTACCTCAGGCGCAGGGCTGGCCAAGCTGCTCCTCAGCTTGGCGAAACACTGCCAGCCCTTCACCCGATACCAAACTGCGAGATACCGCCAACAATGCATTGAGCATCTCCCTAGGCACACGTGTGCATGACTTCTCCACCTTTAAAGGGACTACAGCAGGAAAGTCCTATCGGATACTACTGATGATGTCGGCACCACAGTCCTATATAAAGGCAGCTGCTCAGACACAACTTGCCTCAGCAACAGGTCCAGCTATGAGAGTAGTGCGAGTTGCATCCCAGCCTGTTCCAGACTCCTTCTTCGCTTGTTCCAGTCTTGTCCCAGCCTGTTCCAGTCTTCGTTGCCCAGCTTGCTCCAACCCTTATCTGACTGCCTGCCTCAGCCCTATTTGTCCCTCATCCTCTCCCTCTGATGGATACCCGGTTTGATCTTTGCCTAGATTCTAGATACACCTGGACTCTGGATATGCCTGACTGCTGCCTGCCTCTGACCTTTGCCTGGACCCACTACCCTTCTGACTGCCATCTGCCTATAACCCTAATATTAGGGATGTGAATCGTTTTTTAACGATTAAAATTATCGTCCGATAATTTTAATATCGTCTTAAATCGTTATAGAACACGATACAATAGAAATTCTAACGATTTATCGTTAAAAATCGTTAAATCGTGTTAGTGCGCACTAACGGGAGTTAGTGCGCACTAACTCGAGTTAGTGCGCACTAACTGAAAATGATACAAATTGACACTTTCCAGGTCAGTAAAGGTCAGTTAGGAATGAATATGTGTTCCTATTGGCTGGCTGCCCTCTTATCTATTGATGTTAACCAGGTTCCCACTGAGGTGATGGTTGGGGGGATGGGAAATGGAAATGGAAACTCAGGAACACTAACAGAAAATGATACAAATTATTGACACTATCCAGGTCAGTAAAGGTCAGTTAGGAATGAATATGTATTCCTATTGGCTGGCTGCCCTCTTATCTATTGATGTTACCAAGGTTCCAACTGAGGTGATGGTTGGGGGGATGGGAAATGAAAACTGTTGGTAGTTGACAAAAAAAGTAATGTGATCAGTCAATATGACTAGAACCTGTGCCCTATTCCTGATACC
This sequence comes from Rhinatrema bivittatum, assembly GCF_901001135.1. Taxonomy (NCBI): domain Eukaryota; kingdom Metazoa; phylum Chordata; class Amphibia; order Gymnophiona; family Rhinatrematidae; genus Rhinatrema; species Rhinatrema bivittatum. The sequence continues at coordinate 273,985,590 of NC_042617.1, forward strand.
AGGGGTGTTGTGATCTTCCTGCACTCAGTGCCCTATCCCTGATACCAGTCTGAGACAGCTCCCTCCCTGCATTACTAGTGAGAGGCTGGCTTCACAGACAGGGGGGAGCTGCCTGACCCTCACTCCTGACTTCCCCCATGTCCCAGCTAGTGAATGGTGTGTGGGTGAGGGGGGGGAATATGGTGAAGTCTGAGACAGCTCCCTCCCTGCATTACTAGTGAGAGGCTGGCTTCACAGACAGGGGGGAGCTGCCTGACCCTCACTCCTGACTTCCCCCATGTCCCAGCTAGTGAATGGTGTGTGGGTGAGGGGGGGGGGAGGATGGTGAAGTCTGAGACAGCTCCCTCCCTGCAATACTAGTGAGAGGCTGGCTTCACAGACAGGGGGGAGCTGCCTGACCCTCACTCCTGACTTCCCCCATGTCCCAGCTAGTGAAAGGTGTGTGGGTGAGGGGGGGGGGGGGGGGAGGATGGTGAAGTCTGAGACAGCTCCCTCCCTGCATTACTAGTGTGAGGCTGGCTTCACAGACAGGGGGGAGCTGCCTGACCCTCACTCCTGACTTCCCCCATGTCCCAGCTAGTGAATGGTGTGTGGGTGAGGGGGGGGGGAGGATGGTGAAGTCTGAGACAGCTCCCTCCCTGCATTACTAGTGAGAGGCTGGCTTCACAGACAGGGGGGAGCTGCCTGACCCTCACTCCTGACTTCCCCCATGTCCCAGCTAGTGAATGGTGTGTGGGTGAGGGGGGGGGAGGATGGTGAAGTCTGAGACAGCTCCCTCCCTGCAATACTAGTGAGAGGCTGGCTTCACAGACAGGGGGGAGCTGCCTGACCCTCACTCCTGACTTCCCCATGTCCCAGCTAGTGAATGGTGTGTGGGTGAGGGGGGGGGGAGGATGGTGAAGTCTGAGACAGCTCCTTCCCTGCATTACTAGTGAGAGGCTGGCTTCACAGACAGGGGAGAGCTGCCTGACCCTCACTCCTGACTTCCCCCATGTCCCAGCTAGTGAATGGTGTGTGGGTGAGGGGGGGTGAGGATGGTGAAGTCTGAGACAGCTCCCTCCCTGCATTACTAGTGAGAGGCTGGCTTCACAGACAGGGGGGAGCTGCCTGACCCTCACTCCTGACTTCCCCCATGTCCCAGCTAGTGAATGGTGTGTGGGTGAGGGGGGGGGGGGGGGGGGGATGGTGAAGTCTGAGACAGCTCCCTCCCTGCATTACTAGTGAGAGGCTGGCTTCACAGACAGGGGGGAGCTGCCTGACCCTCACTCCTCCGGGGTATTGTGATCTTCCTGCACACAGTGCCCTATCCCTGATACCAGGGGTGTTGTGATCTTCCTGCATGCAGTGCCCTATCCCTATTAATACCAGGAGTGTTGTGATCTTCCTGCACGCAGTGCCCTATCCCTAATACCAAGGGTGTTGTGATCTTCCTGCACACAGTGCCCTATTCCTGATACCAGGAGTGTTGTGATCTTCCTGCATGCAGTGCCCTATCCCTGATACCGGGATGTGTGCAAGAAGATCCCAACACCCCCGGTATCAGGAATAGGGCACTGTGTGCAGGAAGATCACAACACTCCTGGTATTAATAGGGATAGGGCACTGTGTACATGAAGATCACAACACCCCTGGTGCCAGGGTTAGGGCACTGTGTGCAGGAAGATCACAACACTCCTGGTATTAATAGGGATAGGGCACTGTGTGCAGGAAGATCACAACACCCCTGGTGCCAGGGTTAGGGCACTGTGTGCAGGAAGATCACAACACTCCTGGTATTAATAGGGATAGGGCACTGTGTGCAGGAAGATCACAACACCCCTGGTGCCAGGGTTAGGGCACTGTGTGCAGGAAGATCACAACACTCCTGGTATTAATAGGGATAGGGCACTGTGTGCAGGAAGATCACAACAACCCTGGTGCCAGGGTTAGGGCACTGTGTGCAGGAAGATCACAACACTCTTGGTATTAATAGGGATAGGGCACTGTGTGCAGGAAGATCACAACACCCCTGGTGCCAGGGTTAGGGCACTGTGTGCAGGAAGATCACAACACTCCTGGTATTAATAGGGATAGGGCACTGTGTGCAGGAAGATCACAACACCCCTGGTGCCAGGGTTAGGGCACTGTGTGCAGGAAGATCACAACACTCCTGGTATTAATAGGGATAGGGCACTGTGTGCAGGAAGATCACAACACTCCTGGTATTAATAGGGATAGGGCACTGTGTGCAGGAAGATCACAACACCCCTGGTGCCAGGGTTAGGGCACTGTGTGCAGGAAGATCACAACACTCCTGGTATTAATAGGGATAGGACACTGTGTGCAGGAAGATCACAACACTCCTGGTATTAATAGGGATAGGGCACTGTGTGCAGGAAGATCACAACACTCCTGGTATTAATAGGGATAGGGCACTGTGTGCAGGAAGATCACAACACCCCTGGTGCCAGGGTTAGGGCACTGTGTGCAGGAAGATCACAACACTCCTGGTATTAATAGGGATAGGGCACTGTGTGCAGGAAGATCACAATACCCCTGGTATCAGGGTTAGGGCACAAGTTCTAGTCACATTGATCACATTACTTGTTTTGTCAAGCTACCAACTGTTTCCATTTCCCATCCCCCATATACTGTCAGTGGGAAGCTTGGTAACATGAATAAATAAGAGGGCAGCCAATAGGAATACATATTCATTCCTAAACTGACCTTAACTGACCTGAAAAGTGTCAAATTGTATCATTTTCAGTTAGTGCGCACTAACTCCCGTTAGTGCGCACTAACTCGAGTTAGTGCGCACTAATCGGAAAAAACGATTTTTTACGATTTTTTAACTAAAAAATCGTGCCTAACACGATTTTCTTGCCCTGCCACACGATTTCTATTGTTAAGACGATATGGAAAACGATTCACATCTCTACCTAATATGGCCTTTGACCGTTTCTCCTGTCATCAGTAAAGACCCGTGCCTAAGTCATGCTGGTCCCGGCACCCAAAGGCTCAACTCGAGGGGAACGTGGGCTGGTATAGGTAAAGCTCCTGACCAGTTTCTGCGTTGCCTGGGTCCACCTGCCGACGGTGAGAACCTGCAGTGCTCCTCCCTGCTGGTTAAGCCAATCTTGCCTCAGCTCAAGGGTCCACAGGCACAACAGCTACATTTTTTATATAACTGTTGATAACGTCCATCGTATGAACTTTGTTAAAAATTCAATAAAACAAATTTATACTAAAAAGCAGTGGTCCCAGTACAAATCCACTGAGGAAATTCATCATTTAGCCCTATTTTCTATCTTTTAACCACTTCCCAATCCACAACAGGAGATTGCCTCCTATCCCATGATGTTTTATTTTCCTTAGAAGTCTCTCATGATGGATTTCTTGAAATGCTTTCTGGAAATCCAAATCGCTATTATCACCTTTATCCACATGTTTATTCATGCCGTAAAAAACTCATAGCAGATTGGTGAGGCAAGGCTTCCCTTGGCTAAATCCATGTTGGTTTTGTCCCATTAAACTAGACTATATATATATATTCAGTAATTTGTTCTTTATGATAGTTTCTACCATTTTGCCTGGCACTTATGTCAGGCACACTGGTTTGTAGTTTCCTGAATCACCCTTGGATCCCTTTTTAAAAATTGGCATTACATTGGCAACCCTCCAATCTTCAGGTACCATAGATAATCTTAATGGATAGTTTACAAATTACTAAAAGCATGTTTGCAATCCTGGCCTTGTTATCTTCTTCCATACTGAGACTTTGTTTATACATTTCCCAGTATCATTAATTGAATCCTTAACTTCTTCTGTGTTGCCATTATGTAACTAGAGAGTTAAGAATAAAAATAAAAAGAGAACATTAAAATAAAAGTTACCTCGCTGCTGGACTGCAGTGGTACTGAGTATTACATCAGGCCCAGAATGCATCAGTTTTCCTGAGAAACCCCTATGGTTGCTGCCCTTAGGGAACAGAGCAAAGAACAAATTATGAGAGGTGTTAAAGAAGGAGAGGCATCACAGAAAAAATGCCACAGCATGTTGACACTTTCTGCTCCAATGACTGAGGCTAGCAGCTGGAAGGGATGAAGGAGAGTTCATGAATTAGCAGCTAGAGCATTTCTGCCTTTCAAACTCAGCCTGGCTCCCCTAGCCGGGGAGGCAAAGCTGAAAACTATCAGCTCGGGTCCTGTCAGAGGTGTAGAGACAAAACGAGTGAAACAATTAAAAAATATGAAGGCTAAAGCACAACATAAGCAAAGCCCTGGTGCAAAAAGCAGTAGCCGGTGCAGCTGTTTACCTTTTGAGGAGAAATGGCTGCACATTCAAAGGTTAAGTTGGCCCTTAGCCAGACAAATGGTAGTGTTCTGAAATTTCTGCCAGTTTGATTGCCCCCCCCCCCCCAAGTTATATGGCTAAGCCCTTGGCTGGCTAACAACTTTCTTGGATACATTGGGGACGGTCTGGGGATGTTCCAGGGTGAAGCAAAGCTAGCTGGGTGACTTGTTCAGTGTTACTCATCTAACTTTAAGACCGCCTCAAAGCAGTCCCCCGAACAACTTTCCTTCTGTGCCAGCAGGCCTGATCCCCCTACTCCCCCCCCCCCCCCCACAAAATTCACTAAAAATGCAGTTTGGCATAGTGTCCGACAGCCCCCTCTCCAAGCCCCCCAAAAGAACGACACTACGTTGTGTGCTACAGTGGTCCGATGAGCCTTTCCACATGCTCTCCCCCCCCCCCCCATTTTGGAAAATACAGGGGGGCTCTACGCTAGTTACATATGACAGCAACACTGGATGAATGTGCCGGGTTCCTGGCAGTGGAGGAGTTTGGGGGTGGAGCTGGAATGTTGGGGTAGTGGTTGCGAGTAGGAGGGGCTGGGGTAGGAGTTAAAAGGGGCCCAGATCCACTTGTCATTTTCCAAAATGGAGGGGAGGGTGGCAGGAAGGTTCTTCAGGTTCCTATGGCCTGCAACTGATTGGAACTTTGGGGAGCTTGGGGGGCGGGGATTTGGGGGGAGAAGGATTGAGCCTACTGGCCTGGAAGGGTTTTGGGGGGTTTTTGTTTTTGGTACTTAACTGGCTATATTTTGAATATAGCCACAGTTAAGATTTAAGTTTATCTGGGTATATCACATTGATGTTTCGTATGATTTTGTAGGGTAATCAAGAAGTAAAGTGAAATAAATAAAACTGATTAAGTTTAAAAGTTACCTGGTTAATGTTCTTGGATAAATTTAGCTGAGTAGACTCAGCGGGAGGTTCGTTGTGCTGAATATCCCTGACAGGTTATCTGCTAACTTTAGCCAGATAACTAGTCCACTCACTGGCTTATTGAATGTGGACCTCAAAATGACTAAACTTTCTGATGACGTTTTGAGTTTGTGTAGCTATCAAGACCTGTTGTTTTGTTGTGACTACTGCTGGGTTTTTTTGCCCCCCCCCCCCCCTTCGAGAAGCTGCACTCTGTGCAGATGCACCTTTTGCACACCGGCTCACTTCTCAGGGGCCGTGTTGCTCATGCTGATGACCCCCCCTCTGCACCAGGTAAGGAAGGGGAAGCAGTGGCAGCTCTTTTGGAAGGAGGGAGGGAATCATTATAGCTGCAAGTCTGGGAGCAGAGTGTGCTGGACCCAAGCAGCCATTTTACAGTGCCCCAAGTATTTTCTGACATACCAGCCTTTAATGCCTGGCATGGCAGAAAATACTCAGGGTACTTTGTAATAGATTGAGGGCATGGGCCCCATGGGCTCTTTCCTAGAGATGCCCCTGGGTTATGGGATCGGGAGGAGAGAGTTAGAGGGTTAGATGGATGTATCTCACCAGCAAAGTGACACTTCAGAAGGCCCCAGGGACTGAGAGAAGCAGGCACAGTGCTGAAGCAGAATCAATGCTGAAGATTTGAATGGAGGAGCCATGCTTCCGAAAGTGCCTATTAGTGATACTCTGCAGCTGGCTGCAAAACCACATTAGCTGCTAATGGTCTGGAGTGACTGTACAGCTTCTCTTGGGAAACGTAATGCAGTTACTGTTTTCTGCCTAATGTTTTACTGTAGGCCTTCTTTCCGTCTGCTGCATCTTTCTGTCTCCCCCTCTGATTCAGATAATTTTATTGGCATGATAATTTTAAACGTATTCCTCTTTCCCTTTCTCCATGCCTGTCCCTCTGATTCAGATACAGGAAACTTTATTGGCCTGATGCTTTGTCCATGCATTGCTAAAGTGATCCATGAAGCAGTAAAAGGAAGGAACTACAAAGGATAGAATAGAAGGAGCAGACAATTGCCAGGTTCTGGTGATGCTCAGCATTGGCATTGGTCAGATTATGTTTCTGGCCTGGTGGCAGGATATGATATATTTTGCGGATATAAAGCTGCAGCTTCTTCTTTTTCCTCCCAGGATTATACAGGGTTCTTCTTGCTCTGTCTTTTGATCTTGTTGTATTCTGGTAACCTTGTCCTCTCCTCTTTCTTTCTTGGAAAATGTTCTAAGCCCCTCAGCCGATCAGAGCGGACCCTTTCTCTGTGCCCGGGCCTATCATTACAGGTGCGTTTTGTACACATTTGGGCCGATACAGAACAGTGCACTCCGATGGAGTGCATTGTTAACCTGCCATTGGATGCACGTTTTCGACGCGCTAGCGTTACCCCTTATTCAGAAAGGGGCTGAAAACGCGCGTCCAATCCCCCGAACCTAATAGCGCCCGCAACATGCAAATGCATGTTGATGGCCCTTTTAGGTATTCCCGCGCTATTCAGAAAACAAAATGTGCAGGCAAGCCGCACATTTTGCTTTCAGAAATTAGCGCCTACCCAAAGGTAGGCGCTAATTTCTTCTGGCACTGAGAAAGTGCATAGAAAAGCAGTAAAAACTGCTTTTCTGTGCACCCTCCGATTTAATATCATGGCAATATTAAGTCGGAGGTCCCGAAGGGTAAAAAAAGTAAAAAAAAAAAAAATAATAATTTTAAGTTGGCCCACGGCTGTCGGATCGAAAACTGGACACTCAATTTTGCCAGCGTCCGGTTTCCGAGCCCGTGGCTGTCAGCAGGCTCGAGAACCGACCGGCAAAATTGAGCATCGGCTGTCAAACCCACTGACAGCCGCCGCTCCGGGCCAAAAGGAGGTGCTAGGGAAGCGCTAGTGTCCCTAGTGCCTCCTTTTGCCTGTTTTTACCGCCGGGCCTCATTTAAATACGGAATCACGCGCACAGGAGAGTGGGCGTTTGCTCGCTCTCCCGTGGACTTTACTATATCAGCCCTATTGTGTGATGGATGAGGGACTGACAATGGAATTTTCCAAACCAGAAGTAAAAGTACTTAAAAAGTAGGAACTTAAATCAGTGACCAGGGCTCTGCACATCTTGCGGCTTGCAAGTCTCATTCCTGGGGGAGAATCAAGGGGCATCCTTGATATCGCACGATATGCTGTGGCCTTTTCTGTGAGACACCACTCTCTGGGGGAATCCCAGGTTAAAACTTGATTGCTTTACTGCTGTGGTCCTATGGTCATATCCTTCATCCATCTGAAAGGGGGAAAGGTCCTTCAATAATGTTTCGCTTCTGCCCTGCAGTAGTCCCTTCTATTCTTGTACGAGACCCCCATCTCCACCCTGCCCTACAGACACACACAGCTCTGCCCAAGCACCTCAGACCTGCTCGGCCGCACCCACCCCCATCCCTTGCAATTCCAGAACGGATACCCTCACAAATGGCTCTGAAAGCACCTCAGTTCACCCCCCAATGTGCCACAGATACACAAACTATGCCAAAGTACCTCATGTCTGCCTTGCAGGACGCCCTGCTGTTTCAATACCGAGACCCCCCCCCCCCCCCCCACCAGCTCTGCCAATGCACCTCAGTCCTGTCAGGCAGTACCCCCTACCACTGCAATATTGTAACCTCCCCCTGCCTACACACTCAGCTCTGCCAAAGTACCTTCATTCTGACCTGCAGCTCACCTTGCTGTTCCAATACTGAGATCCTCTCTCCTGCCACACAGCTCCGACAAAGCCCTTCAGTCCTAGCCTGCAGCAACCCCTGCTATTCCAGTGCTGATGACACCCACACATAACTCTGAGACTGTCAAGCTCATCTCACATGTAACTTTTCAGACGTGTTCAGCCTGATGGCCGAATGTCAGCGGGGTACGCTGATATGCATGAGATCTGGAAGACACCTGGGGCTCGATTTCCGAGCTTTCTTTTCTGCTTCCTGGGCCAGCTGGGGCTGGAGATGCTATGGAGTCAGCATTAACAAGCCCTGGCTAAAAAAAGGGAGCCTCAGCCATCGCTTAACAGCACTCCCTAGTGGCCAGACTCAGGATATTAGGGTACGGGACTCTGGAAGGAGCCATACAGTCTGTGGGCCCCTGGCTGAGGACCGTCTCCACGATTAATGAGGCAAATGGTGAGGGGTGGGCGTGCAGCAAGGGTGTTCTAAAAGGGGGGACGCCCCCCACAGGTAATTGTGACCAATGATTCACAGCACTGCAGCCTGGTAAAGGCCAGTTCTGATTGCGTCGGAAGCCCGAAAAGAAGCAAGAGGATAACCGACAGGCCCAAAACAACTCCTCCAAAAAAAAAAAACCACCAACAAAACCCCCTGTCATTTTTGAGCCCTGCTCTCAAGAAAGACAGGGCCACTAAATGACTCATCCTTCATCCAGTGCATTCCAATAGCTGACAGCCAAGCACAGTGAAGGGCCATGCCCCAACCTCTTCTCTTTCTGTTCTGCACAGAACCAAAGAGGCCTCTCCATGACCCTTGCCCCTCACAGCCACAGGGAGCAAGGGGGGAGCTTTGCATCTCTCTTCAGAGATTCAGCTCACTGCATCCTCTCCCTCTCTGTGCAGGGAGGTAACAACCAAGCTGGAAGCACTTGCTGAATGCCTAGCCTGAATTTCAATAAAAAATTATAAGGAGACAGCACTTATACACTGGCAAAACCCCCCCCCCCCCAAAAAAAAAACCCCCAGGTCTGCCTAATCCTTTGTGCAGCCTTCCACTCAGGCAGTGCTGTGTAGATAGATGTCCAGAGCTGTGGTCCAGCTTGCTCAGTTCCTGGCATCCCATCCCAGGCCAGATCTGCAGCAGCACAGCTGGACTGCAGGCAGCAGCAAGATCCGTGACTTTGGAATGATATCCTAGGAGGGAGGGGCGTTGGCTGCTCAATGGGCAGGGCAGAGCCTAGGTTATAAAGCAGCAGCCAGGGGAAAGCCGGCTTCTTCCTTCAGCCTCTATCTGCATAGCTGTCGTCCCCCCCCCCCTCATCGTATCTCTCTGCCACTTTCTCGCCTGCAGACGGCAACAACAGCCTCAGCCATGAGCCACTCTGCCTCCAGGACCGCGTCCACCTCCTACCGCAGGACCTTCGGAGCTCCCCTGCTTTCCCCCGTCTCCTACTCCTCCTCTCGGTACTCCAGTTCAGGCAGGCTGTTGGGCACCCCGTCGCCAGCCCCCTCGGTGCGATCCACCACTTACAGGGTGCGGTCCAGCACCCCCCTCCGGGCGTCCTACGACAAGGTGGACTTTGGGGTGGTGGACACCCTCAATCAGGAGTTCCTGACCACGCGCAGCAACGAGAAGGCAGAGCTGCAGGAGCTGAACGACCGCTTCGCCAGCTTCATCGAGAAGGTGCGCTACCTGGAGCAGCAGAACGCGGTGCTGGTGACCGAGCTGAACCAGTCCAAGTCCAAGGAGCCCGCCCGGGCTGCGGATCTCTTCCAGCAGGAGCTGCGGGAGCTGCGCAGGCAGCTGGAGCTGCTGGGGAAGGACAGAGACCGCATCCAGGTGGAGAGAGATAACCTGGCCGAGGACCTGGCCGCTGTCAAACAGAGGTGAGAGCCGGAGGCGAGGCAGCAGCCTAGGGAGGAGAGGGAAAGGTCACAAAGCAGACAGCAGCATGGGGATGGGGATAAAGATGAGGGAGCAGAAGCAAGGAGGGATCTAAGGCTTTGATCTGAACTTGCAGCCTTCTTATGAATAAACAGTTCTCCCTACGTGAGTCTCTTCTCACTGCCTTTTCTTCTGTCTTTCCTGTTCATCTTAGGGTGCTTGGCCCTCTACTCCCTTCCAGTATTTGTTTTCCCTACTGAAACTCTTCGCTCCCGGCCACTCCTTGGGGTTCCCATTGAGACTAGAGAATTCCTCACAATTTCCTAGCTACAGACTCTGTTGGGTGTTGACAGCAGATGGGTGCCTTGCAGTGACTGGGGAGAGGGATTCCCTTGGGTGAATTAGTGTTGGATCGGAATAGGGAGAACGAGAAAGATATAGCATTTGTAACCTTTCTCATCACTGCACAACTCTTGATCTGTCTTCTGTTGCTTAAGGTGGTGTGCAGAATAAGTGAATGGAACATGTACCCTCTTTTGGGTGTGGGAGTGATGTTATAGGGAGATGAGTATGGGGCTGGAAGAGGGATCTGAAGTGGTGTTATAAAGAGATATGCCCATGGACAGAGGGAAATAAAGAGCGGGCCGGCATAGGAAGATGAGGGTGTGGCTAGAGCGCTATCACTGGAAGATAAAAAGGATGCAGCTGGGCAGAGGGATAGATAGTGCTGACATAGGAAGATAATATGACTGGAAACATTTATAGGTAGATGAGGGTGTGGCTGGTAAGAGGGACAGAGAAAGCACTGTTATCAGAAGACAAAAGGGTGTGGCTGGGAGGATATGCCAGCAGTGCTATAGGGAGACAAAAGGAGGCAATATGCAGTGCTGTCATGAAGAGATGGAGGTGTGGCTAGGGGGACATACAGAGAGCTGTCATTGAAAAATAAATGGGTGTGGCTGGGGAGCCAGATAGGTAGTGTCATCATAGGACAAGGGCAGCCAACTCCAGTCCTCAAGTCCTCCAAACAGGATTGCTAGTTAGGATATCCACAATGAAGATGCATGAAACGGACTTGCATGCACTGCCTCCACTGTACACAAAACTATCTCGGGCATATTCATTGGGGGGACATCCTGAAAACCAGGCCTGTTTGTGGCTCTCGAGGACTGGAGTTTCCTACCCTTTCCATAGGAAGATGAGCGTGGCTGGGGATCAACAGAATTGCCAACCTGCCTCCAAGTTATCGTGAGATAGTAGTTCACGCCTTACTTTGTAACTCCTATCCAAATGCACTCTGTAAAAACAGAAGGATGGACTTAATGGGGGATGTAAAAAAAGTAAAGCAGAACTGGGCTCGCATCCCATAACACCTGGAGTATCAGGCTGGCAACGCCGCATATTCTGGCAGAATGCATTTGGGATGGGAGTTACAAAGTAAGGACTGGGCTGCTATTGCCATGGTGACAGGGAGGCAGGATGGGAACTTACTCCCAAACCACAGTTTTATCACTGGGACTCTGGAGGGGGTGGAGGAAAATGCCAGAATGGGTGAAACAAACATGCTTGTGGTGGGGACAGAAATACAGGTCAATAGAGGCTGCAGGGCTAACCGGAGGCATATGTGATCGGCTGTTTTTGAGACGTATTATTCAACCATATTTTAAAGGGGGAGCCTCATCTTTCAAAGATGAAGCAATTAAAGAAAAGTTTTTACTGGGAAAGTGGGATGGGCAGAAGAGACAAAGATGAAGAAAGATAAGAGGGGGGGGGGGGGTTTGTAGAGAGGGGTGGGAAGGAGGCAGGAGAGGGGGGGGGGGGCTCCATCAGTAAATCTGAGAGCTGATGCAGGGCTGCTCCTTTCCTTTGCTTTCTCCCCAGCACCGGGTTGAAGGTCATGCTGAAATTAAGTTATCTAACCCCAAAGGCTTTATCTCGAGCCAAAGCCAAAGTTTAAAATTTATTTTTTTTTTTTACTGGGGGAAAAAAAAAACCCCACACTGGAGAAATCAATAGCTTTTCATTTGGAGCTCGGCACGGGATTGGCATTACTTCCTGCTTGATAAATCAAGTTATATAGCACGGTCGCCGGGGGGGGGGTGCGGCATTTCCCATTCTTACAAGGGAAGGGAGGAGGACATGAGTTGGTCGTGCTGTGGGGACTCTTCCCTGCTGCATCTGCCCCTGTGTCTGCCAGCCTCACAGGGGCTTCTCTGCTCAGAGCAATCAGGAGCGGAGTGATAAAGAGAGCGAGAGGTGAAAAACGATAGACAAATGAACCTCGACAACAAAGTGTCAGCCCAATAAAGCTTCTTCACGCTGACAAAAGTCATGGAGGCTGGGGGAACAAGTTGCAGCCCCCATTTTAGTCTCGCTGGGATGGTTTTGCTGGTTTCTGTCTGTCCTTATTTTAATGTGTCAGTGAGAGACACAGGCCATCTCTCAGAGGTCCCGAGAAGTCCAGGCCACTTCCAGCTTTCGAAGCCCCTAGCCGTAAGAGAAATAATAATTACATTAGCAGTTCTAAGCTGAGAGTGTGTTTCACATTTTGTTCCGATTGGGAAAGGCATAAAAACAAGTTGTGAAGTTTGTCAAATCGAAACATTAACGGATATCTAAATCTGAGGCCTGCTTTGAGCTTCAGAGCCAGGCCAAGAGGCCCTCCAGGGCCCTTCCTCTGATAGCCCTAGAGAATCCCCACAGAAAGCCGCTAGGCCTTAGTAGATAACACATTCTTACCACCTCCCCCCCCCCCCCATTTCTTTGCTCTCTTCAGCTCTGTATGGAAACTGCTGCTCCATCATGATCTTCTCTGTCACGTGCTGGGACAGAATATTCCTCCACCACTGCTTTTGCTGGGGGGGGGGGGGGGGGAGCAGATGTGCTTTGTGCTCATTGAGGGGTAGTTTGTCCCCTTGCAGGAAGAGAGGGGGGTGGGGGTGGGTCACACCCAAAGCGGAAAGCAGCTGGTAGAAAACATATAAAACAAGTAATCCTTACTGCAACAGTTCTGGGAGGGGGCAAAACCCCAGCCCCGCCCATGTTCAGGCACAGGCCGGAGGGGGGGGGGGGGGGAATGCCTTCTCTTCACCTCTTGTCCCCCTCCCCCCACCTTGGCCTGACTTCGCCCATCCCTTCGACAGACTCCCAAACCGAAAGCATTGATCGCTGCTGATGCTGCAGGGTGCTTGCCATGCGGTGTGGCGCTGGTGCAGGGCAGCGAGGGACACGGCTTTTACCGCTAACACTCTTGCCTTTCTCCTGGCGTCCAGGTTGGAGGAGGAAGTTCACAAGCGAGTGGATGCTGAGAACAATCTAGTTCTGTTCCGTAAGGTGAGCCCAGGCGAGCTTGCATGCAGACCTCGACGTGCCGTCTGTACACAGCGTGTGCGATACTTCACAGTGCATTGTGGATAGTGTGCAACAACTGTTATACGGTGCCAGTCATTGCACGCGGTGCACCAGTTTAGGATGGTTTGCTATTGTCTGGGAGTGGCCATAGCTCAACCAATAAGTTGCCTGCACATTCGGGCCGATTCCGTAAAATGCACGGGAGAGCCGGTGCTCCGAGGCGAGCGCCCGAGCTCCCGATGCGCGCCCAGGCCATTCTCCTGGGCGCGCGATTCTGTATGCAAATGAGGGCCCGCGGTAAAAAGGAGGCACTAGGGACACTAGCGCGTCCCTAGCGCCTCCTTATTGGCAGAAGCAATGGCTGTCAGCCGGGTTTGACAGCTGACATTTAATTTTACTGGCGTCGGTTGTTGAACCCGCTGACAGCCACGGGTTCGGAAAACGGACGCTGGCAAAATTGATAGTCAGTTTTCCAACCTGTGGGCCGCGGGCAGATTTTTTTAGATTTTTTTTAAATTTAATTTTTGGGTCCTCCGACTTAATATCGTTATGATATTAAGTCAGAGGGTGTACAGGAAAGCAGTTTTTTCTGCTTTTCTGTACACATTCCTGGTGCCGGCAGGAGTTAATTTCTGAGAGTAAAATGTGTGGCTTGGCCGCACATTTTACTTTCTGTATCGCATGGGACTAACTAATAGGCGAGGGCGCTATTAGTTTCAGGGGGTTGGATGCGCATTTTCCACACGCTATTACTCTCAGAAAACGCGCATCCACATAGGGGCTAACGGTGCGCTCGGCCTGAGCGCACCATACTGAATCGGCCTGATTAAAGGGGAGCCCGTTTGACACCTTTCTTTTTTGTTTGTTTTTGAACTTGGCAGTTTTCTCCTGTTTTTTTTGGGGGGGGGTTTGTGCTTCCAGCTCAGTCAGGACCAGGGCTGGGATCTGGTGCAATGAGCCTTCATTCGCACCAGAACTATCAATGTTTCCCCTGTTTTGTTTTTTTTATATTCCCTCCCAACATAACTGTTCTGCTCATTGCAATGATAAATCCTGGGCCAGAGGCCATGCACCAAGGCTTCTTCAGGAACCCTGCAATTATGGGCCCTGGATCTGGCCATCAGGTGTTACCCTCAAACAAAGACCATGACTCCTCACCCTGCTCCCGGGGAAGGGCTGTGAATGCTACCTTCCCAGCATCCTCCAACCCAGCCAACCCAGGAAGCAGAAGACCTGACTCAGGGACTGAATAGGAGACCTTCCACATGGCAGCGGCCAGCACTTACCAACTGACCCACCGGGCCAGTCAGACTCCCTTCTTTTTGTATTCAGTGAGATTACTTCTGCCCACGAGCTTTGATTCTGGATCTCATATTGTTAGGACATGTTATATTCCAGGAGTGTCTGTGGTGCACATGACGCTATGCGTGCATGTGTTACTGTTTTTATACTCGTATAACGTGTGTGTGTGTTTCCATGTGTGTACCAATCTTTGCAGTGTGGCATTTGGTGCCCTGCTCTCTCTTTTCCTGGTTCTTCCTTCTCCTAGGATGTAGATGATGCCACACTGGCCCGCCTGGAACTGGAGCGCAAGATTGAATCACTAATGGATGAAATTGAGTTCCTGAAAAAACTGCACGAGGAGGTAAAAATCCCATTTAGGGTAACAAGAGAGGCAGAGGGCATCTGTTGCAGGGAGCAGGGCGGGGCCAAGGAAGCTGCAACCCCTGGCCAGTGATCTGACCCCCACCTCACTATTTACCCTACCCCAAGCACAGGGCAGAAACCGTGTCAGATCATGCAAAGCTCCCAGGGAAGGACAGGCCCGACTTTTCTCTCATTCTGTTAACAGAGAATAACCTTTGCCCTTATGGGCCAGAAAATCTGGCCTTGCCTTTCAGTTTTACCCTGCTGTTAACAGCAGCGGTGCTGGGACCATGTAGTTGGAGCCTGTCAACAGTTTCTAAACTTTCTTTGTGCAAGAGAAGTGATGTTTGTCCGTGTGCATGTCTGTCATTTGTGTTTACCCCCTGATCTTTTTTTTTTTTTTTAAATATGATGTTTATTGGGTTTTTTGACCAAGACAAGACATAATATAGAAAGAGTATCAACATTTCTGGACAATATACATAGTTAAGATGTAGACTTAGTAGCCAGGTTATATAGAAACCTCCCACCCCCAACACCCGGAAGGTACTCAATGGAGGGAATACAATTTGAAATCAACAAGAAGATAAATATAGAGAAAGTGGGAAAGAAGCAGGGAGAAAAACATCTGCTAGGAACTCCAATGTTGAAGAAAGCCAAGCACCTTGGAAGGTAATCTTCCAATTAGACAGGCCACTGAGTTAGAGCAATAAGTTAGAACAAACATTCAGGGCGGATAATTGGATTTATAAACCTTAGGGGACAGAAACGGATTGAATTGACCCCACACAGTCGTCATATCATGAAATTGTTTGGGCAAGGACATCTTAGCAGAGAGGAATTCAAAGGTAAATAACTTCACTGAAAGGCGAAACCCGTGTGCTTGTTGTGGAAGTGAGGCTAGCTACCCGTAGGAATAGTAAGGAATGTGGATCTCCAGCTGATAGAGTGGGTGGGGCAACCCCAAACAACCAGAGGTTAGGGTGGACCAGGATATGAAATCCCAGAATTTTGCCACAACTCTGTCTCACATCGGCCCAGAAAGACTGAATGCCGGGGCAAGACCAGAAACTATGGCAGTAAGTACCCCGGGGCCCCTGATTTTTTTTTACATGTGCTCGTTTATTCAGTATACGTCTTTTCGCGTTTATGTGCATGTTGTACTTGCTTGCGTGCACCCATGCCTCCGTGCACATGTGACATTTTCCTTCTATCTGCACGGGCACCCTTGCGTACTCGTACCTCTTGCGCGTATACACGTACGATGAGCTCATTCTTGTCCGCGTATGCGCAGGAGCTGCAGGACGTGCAGGTGACCGTTCACAGCCAGCCACTGCAGCTGCAGATGCAGATGGAGGTCCAAGCTGCTGCAAAGCCAGATCTGACAGCTGCGCTCCGAGACATCCGCACCCAGTATGAGAACATCGCAGCAAAGAACCTGCAGGAGTCAGAGGAATGGTATAAATCCAAGGTACATCAAAAACAAAAATAGGCAAAAAAAGAGTAATTTAACAAAACAACAAAAAAAAAATGCTGCTTTTGAAAATAGTTTTAACTCATCAGAAGTGAGAATTGTAAAACTAGCAGGAAAAAAAAGTCCTCAGAGTTAGCTTGGCGTGAAGAAACACTACCTTGCTGTTCAAAGCTCTAATCACTGGTCTAAAAAAAAAACCCTTTTAATGTTTTTTTTATCTAATTTCTGATTATCTATTTTAATTATTATTTTACATTTTTTATTATTGTTTTGTGGCTCCCCACCCCCCTTGGTCTGGACTATGAATAACCCCTATGCATGGGGTGGGGAGTACCACATGAGAAATTATATTTACTAATATGATTTATCTCAGGTTCGTAGCCTGAGTGGGGGATGGGAGAGGGTCCCAGACACCCCGATACCACAATTCTGTGCTCTCCCCAAAAACCTCTCACTTGTGGCACCACAGACCAGATAAATTCATCACACCTGAATAAAAGAGAAATTAACCCTTTTGCTAGTATTGTGTAAGTAGACAGTAAATCCAACCAAAACATTGATTGGGAAAAGTACAGTAGTGAAGTATAATATAAACTTGCAGTTTTCTTATTTTATATCAAGCAGTGCAGAAATAACACAGGGTATGGCCTGTTATCCAGGGCAACAACATACTCATGTGGATAGTAAAAAAAAATAAGGAGAAAATAGAGAAAAGTTGGGGGGAAAGCAGCGAAGTACATAGGTTTCAAAAATAGACTTTAACCCTTATTACTCAAAAAGGGGGAGGGGAAAACATCCACCCCAATGTCATCAGTTTGTAAAGGGTCCCACATACAAAACTGTGTGGAATCAAAATCAAGAAAATGAAGAAGTCCTTCTTGTTGGTGGAGCTGGCTAGATATTAAACCATTATTATTAAGTTAAGGACTGTGATCAACTCTTGTTGTTGTTACTAGATATTAAACCAAACAGATGAGCACTGCAGTGTGTGAAAGGTCTCTCTCTCTCTCCTGGGGAGCTTCCCCAAATGGTTTTCTTGGTACTAAACAGAATTCTGGCCTGGTTTCAGTCTCTTACAGAAAGACCATGGTTCAGCAGTTTCTCTTTCCCATCCCTATCTTGTGGGTCTGTACCTGCCAGCAAGGATTTATGCTTGACTTCGGATGAAAAGCTGAAACAGTTAAGATGAGATACTGAATTTGTGATAAAAAACAAGGAAATTAATCTTCTCCCTCCTCTAAGATACTCTCTGTGCAAAGTTTAGATTTAACTCAGTCTCTCTTAGGAGGGTGATCCAGCCATTTGCTTTTGGGTCTGGATATCTCTGCAAAGGAAGTCTCTCAGCTCCTGGCTCCTCTTTTCCTTGTTGGGATTTTACATGTAGCTCGGCTATGAATCACCAACAGCTGTCTGTCTCTCTATTTCCTCAGAGTGCAATTAGCTCTTCAAGAGAAAAACTGATTGCAGGGCTGCCAGATACACTCCTCTGTTCATGACTCCTGGCCATCCTCACCCCTCAAACACAGAGCCAGCCAAATTGCCTTAAACTGTCTCCCAGCATTCCTTTGGCTTCCTCCTCTGCTGGCTATGTAGTGCTGTTCTCTGTGCAGGCTAAACAGTACAGCCCTTTTCCCAATGTGTTAACACTGTGAGTGCTGAATGCTGGTTCTTGCAGAACATTTTTCATTTACAGGAGAGCACATAGGGGGTTTTGACATTTTTATATTCACTTGGCTGCGGCGGCATGCTGTCTCTGCAGGGTTGAAAACCCCTTTTTGACAGGTCCAAAACACATCACTCATATTCAGACACAGCTCGATCCACATTGTAAGGTTCAAACACATAAGTTCATGGGGGGAGGAACCTGGTTTATAGTAGCTTGCTACAGTATTATAAAATACTTTACTCAGTACTCTTATCGTGGGTCATTTTATGTGCAAAAATACTTTGTGCAAAAATACTTTTTTAACATTTGTAAAATCACATTTGTCACACTATCTTTAGTGTAATGCTTGAAGTTACAAAATGAAAGGACACTTATCTTGTCCAATGCATCTATAGTGTTCACTTATTCCAAAGGCACTATTTTGAGACCAATGCTGAATTCACTAGAAGTTGAAAAAACTATGATAGCCAGCACTTCACACAGAAGCTGCACCAGGGTTCTTGGCTTTCAAATGAAAAACAGGTACATTTTAAAAGGAGCACGTGTGCACCCACAAATGTGCATATTGGACACATAAGAAAAAATAATGTTTAATTTTATATTGTGCGTGCAAGTACACACGTATCATTTAAAATATACTCTACTTGGGAGGGGGAGGAGAGAGACAGACAGACACACACACACACACTGTAATAGGGGTACTTTCAACTCATGGTGGGTTTTGGGGGGCGGTGTAGTGTTACAAGGGTCTACAGACCCTTGTGTTCTAGGCAGACCAATGTAACACCACCCCCCCCAAACCCACCCTGAGTTGAAAGTGCCCCTCTTACAGTGGGAGATATATACAGTGCCCGATTGTCTCTCACTCTCTCGCTCTCTGCTGTTTTTGTGCGAGCAATGCTTTTAAAATCTACCTGAAAGTTTTCTGTATCAAATTTCTGCTGTTATCAAGCTTTGAGCAGCAGCCCAGAAATCTGATACAGCAAACTTTCAAATTAGAAAGCCAAGAGCCCTGAGGCAGCTTTTATGCGAAACGCTGGCTACGGTAATTTTTTCCAGCTTTTAATGAACTCAGCATTGGTCTCAAAATAGTGCTCTTGAACGGTGGCAGGTGGTGCCTTTGGAAAAACTGAACACTATAGATGCAATGGACAAGATAAGTGTTCTTTCATTTTGTAACTTCAAGCATTTCACAAAAGACAGTGGGATGTATGTGGAGTTTTCCAAATGTTCAAAAAGTAAATAGAGAGCATATACAGCTATCATAGAAACCAATAAGAGTACAGAGTAAAGCATTTTATTAAAAAATAAAAACTATGCAAAATAACAATTTAAAGGGATAATGAACATTTAAATAAAATAAAAACTTTTTTTTTTAGACTAGTGATTAGAGCTTTGAACAGCAAGGTGTCTCTTCAAGCTGAGGTCTTTTTCTTCCTAGTTTTGCAAATCTCATTTCTGGTGAGTTTAAATATTTTCAAAAGGAGCAAAAATCCAAGTTGCCCACAGAGCTGGGAAAGCATGGAAAACAGGATATGTGGGGTTCAGTTGGGGCAGGAAATAGGAGGCTGATACAGCAGAAACAGGGAGAGGGAGGTGGTACAGCAGAGGCAGAACATAAGAGGAAGTACACAGCGAGGGAAGTATGGGAAACAACAGGAGGTGGGTACAACTGAGGCAGCACAGGACGAGGAGTACATTGGGTGACTTGGCAGACTGAGGGTGGAGAAGGGAACAGAGGTTAGGGACTGAAAGTCAGACTGGGACATAATGAAGCTTAAAAAGTTACTGAGTAAAAGACTCAGAAGAGAGGGAACAGAGACCTTAAAGAGGAGAAAGAGACAGACCTGATTGAAAAAAAAAGGAGGAACACGTTTCTGCCTTTGCAGTTTGCTGATCTTTCTGATGCTGCAAGCCGGAACAATGAAGCATTGCGCCAGGCCAAGCAAGACATGAATGAGTCTCGCCGGCAGATCCAGAGCCTGACCTGTGAGCTGGATGGACTAAGAGGAACAGTGAGTAACACTCATATCTCTCTGCCCTCTACCAATTATACCTAAGTCACAGTGAACAGACCAAGTAGTAGTAACCCGCACTTTTTCCTATCCTCTACCAAATGTACACAACCCAGGCTGTTACCGCACTTCACAGAAGTTATCTATAGGGGGGTAACAGTGCAGGCAAAGCCATGTCTGAGTCTATGGTCAATCCCTAAACTAATTCTAGGCAATATCCATTTGTATGGAATTCTGAGAAAAGAAGTGATGTAATGGTGATGAAACAGGAATTGATCATGCATTTGCAGCAGCCCGAGACAGGACGACATAGTGATGGTGTAAGACGGGTTTTGAATGTGGTACAATGACCATATATTGTTTTCTTTCACAAGAATGAGGCGCTCCTGCGTCAGATGAGGGAGATGGAAGATCAGTTCGGCGTGGAGGCCACCAGTTACCAGGATTCCATTGGTCGACTGGAGCAGGAGATCCAGCACATGAAAGAGGAGATGGCTCGGCACCTGCGCGAGTACCAGGACCTGCTCAATGTCAAGATGGCACTGGATATTGAGATTGCAACGTACCGCAAACTTCTGGAGGGGGAGGAAAGCAGGTAGGACTTCTGCCCCAGGGCAAGTTTGGGGGAAAGTAGATCAGAGGGTCAGTGTTTCTGGACTGGGTTTCTCTTTCCTCTCCTGCTCACTCTGCTGTTTGCCTCCCCATAGGATTGCTGTCCCCATCCATTCTATGGCTTCCTTGAGCATTAAGAGTCCTGGTAAGTCTTCTTTTTTTTTTTTCCCCTCCATTCTGAACATTGAGCCTTGTACTGTTACTCTGTGATGCTATCTGTGGGAAATACAAGTAAGTGTCCGGCTTCTTGGTCTGCATTCCTGCAGCTTCTAGTTTATTATCCTGCCAGCTATGGCTCCGTGTGTGAGCCAAGGGGAGGAGGGGATGATCATTAGAGGACTGTAGGATGGAGTGAGATTGACAGGGGTACATCTTGCAAACACCGACCTGCCTTCCCTTCCTCTCTTTCTCCCCCTCTGTCTTTCTCTTCTTGCTTCCTCGTTCTTTTTACTCCCGCCTATCTTTTCATTTGTCTTTCTCACTCTTGTTGCCTCATCCTCTTGTCATGCTCTCTCTCTGCTCCTTGCTCTGCCTAATCTTTCTTGCTCTGGCTTGTCCTTTTTCTTCTGCTGTTCTTTCTTTTTCCATCCCTCGGTGTCTTTCATGCTATTTTTTTTTTATACTTCTTTTCAGCTCCAGATATAGACCACACTCCCGAGATTCACACAAGGAAAACGGTTCTGATCAAAACCATCGAGACGCAGGATGGGGAGGTGAGTCGTGGAGTCAGAGCGCTAAGGAGCCTTCAATGAACTGAGCTATAAGAAAAAAATGGATCCGATCCGGGCGTCATGGGCAAAACAAACCTGTCCCGACGACTCCACAGTGGTTGGATTTTCAAGATATACATAAGGAATATGCATGAGATAAATTTGCAATTATTGAAAAGCTAATCTATGCAAACTTATCTCATGCATATTCACTGCAGAGATTCTGAAAACCTGAAAGGCTGTGGGGTCCCCAGGACAGGCTTGGGCAATCCGGGTAGAGACAACTGCATGTATAAACGTGGATAACTACACGTGATTGCACATATGTTTCAGTACACATTTATCTGTGGAATCTTTAGGGGTGTGCATTCGTTTGCAACGTATTGGCAATCCGCAATGTATAGGGCCATATTCGTTGTATTCGTGGGGAAGCGAAATGTATCGCGATTCCCACTAATACAACAAATTTTCACCGAATTATTCGGCTGTGTAAAGGAGTGAATTTAAACAAGACCCCACCCTCCTGACCCCCGCCAAGACTTGCCAAAACTCCCTGGTGGTCCAGCAGGGGTCCGGGAGCCATCTACTGCACTCACGCCATTGGCTGCCAGTATTCAAAATGGCGCCGATAACCCCTGTGACATAGTAAGGGCAAAGGCTATCTGCGCCATTTTGAATACTGGCAGCTGATGGCCCACATGCAGGAGATGGTCAGGAGGGTGGGGGTTTGTAGTTAAATTTTAGCCAGGAAACGAATAAGAATGGAACACATGAACGGATCGGGGCCCCCCCTTGCCGAATGCAACATGTCTTCCCCCCACGAATACGAATACCAAATGTAACATATGCGGTCCCTCTGCACATCCCTAGGAATTTTGCATGTGCCTTTGTGTGTAATGGGAGTGCCAGTCAGTGACTGAAGGTAAGAAAAGAAATGATTCTGAAGGAAGCCAGGTTGATTCTAGTTAAAAAAAATATATATTTGTACTTGTCCTGTTCCCTTTTTTCGCAATAGGTGGTCACAGAGTCAAAGAAAGAAAAGTCAGCTGAGATGGAGAAGTGACCTGAGAAGGCCCAGCACCAAATTTTCTTGAAAGAGAAAAAAAATAAAAAACTGGAAAACTCAAATGGAAAAACCACCGAGGAAAGTGAGCAATGCACATTGAAGAAAGAAAGAGAAACCAAAGCAGCCCCGTGACTTGTCCAGTCCAGCGTTCAGCTCAGCACTAACTTAACATATCGGTGCCCTCCCTCCACCCTAACCCTCACTGACTTTGCTATGACCTCTCATACCAGCTCTCCCACCCATATATTCTTGATGACCTCCTCCAATCCTGATCTCCTTCTGACCTCTTGTCTGATAATTTCCCAGTGATCTTTCCTTCCTCATTTTCTCAAAGTCTGACCTCCTCTGTTTATCTTCCCATGACGCCCTTCCGAAGGTTGCCTCACCACATCGACCTCTCCTGACAGCCTTCTCATGTTTTAACATCCTCCGCACCACTGCTGCACTACAGCAGTTCTTCTCAAACTTTTTTTTTGGGTCACCCCTCCCCCTGTTTTCTTCTTTCTAATAATTTTAGCAGCCTTTTCCCCCACCTTCCCTCCCCTCAAATAAAAATGGTAAAGTTAGTTTTGTTTTTAAAACTTGTAGTACAATGTATTACAATTAAGGTCACGTCAAACCAAAGATCCCATGCTCCTCCAACCTAATTTAAGAATCACTGCACTAGAGGCAAAAGAGGGCGGTTGCCATGGGAGGTGAACAGTATTTGCCAGGGGAGATAACTGGCATCTCACTGTAACGACAACAAAAACCTCTGATCCCTCCTCTACAGGCTGATGCAATACCGATGCACTAAAAATGTGCGTCCAAATTGGACGCACTTTTTTTTTTTTAATGTGCGCACAATCGCCTCTCCGGGGCGCTGGATGCAATGGGCACACGAGCTGCTGCACTGAAAAGGATGCGCTAGGGATAAATTGTGCGTCCCTAGCGCGTCCATGGCATCGAGGCCCAGGAGAAGTGCGCTGTGCGCAGACTAGGGAAACGGATGCCCGAAAATCGAGCATCACTTTTACTAGCCTGACCGCTTTAAAGACCTTTATTTATGTATTTATTTTGCTGCTTCTGTGGTTCCTCCTGCTTAGTATCGAGACAATATTAAGTCGGAGGAACCACAGAAAAGCAGTATTTTCTGCATTTCTATGCATAGCGTGGGGTGTCTCAAAACCTGACACCAGCTCCGGGGCTGGCGTTTAATTTTTGAGCGTAAAAAACTTGAGCGTCCAGCGTACGGTAACTTTTTCCATCGGGCGTGCTAGCTAATAGCCCCACCAATATGGCATTTACATGTGTTGGGCGCTATTAGCTATGTGCCGGTTTGGACGCGCTAACCCCAATACTGCATTGGGTTTAAGTCTAGCACGACCAGCCGCAGGTTCAGCGACGCACAGACCCTAGTGACTGCTATTGCATCCGCCTGTCACTGTTGGAGATCCAGTATCAAACGCCTGCTCCCTCTCAATTTCTTTAATATCTGGCCGGAATAAACAGAATTTTGGTGCTTGAAGATTTAAATTGCTCCACAGGAGACCTGGAAGTGCAGAAGCACTAACCGTTCCCCCCTTCATCCAATTGCTGTGTAACTGTGCCATGTCTGCTTAACCAGCGAATAAAGATCATACTGAGAAACCATGTTTCTATGTGCATAGTCGCCAGTGTGTAAGTGCCTGTTTCAACGAGCAAACATTCACCTGTGCAGTTCTTAGTCTAGTTTCCTACAGTAAAACCGGTTCTATAATTCTATCTGCCTTTCAAAAGTTATTCAGGGTGGGGTGGGGCAGAATCATTCAGCTAATTTCATTTGAATTTCTCCCACAGGCCGCAGAGTGACCCCCTAGCTTTCTTGTTTCTCGCCGTACCCAACATTTTAGAATCCTTGTTTTCATGCCTTTCGAGGAAGGAACCAGTGTAGTTCATTTGTAATTGCAAGGAGGTCGGAGCACATTGTGATGTCGGCGAGCATTTTGAAAGCTGCTCCATATGTTACATTTCTGTACCAAAGAAGGAAACTAGGCATCATGAAATGTTCACGCATTTGCTTGTTCATTTTGTTTTGGGTAAGTGGCTCATACACTAAATAAGAGCTCACTGCAGCACCTGTCACAGTGGCAGAGTTATCAAACGACCCAGTTTCTGGAGGAAGACTTGGCCATTATTTTCTCTCCCCCCCCCCCCCCCCCCCCCCTCCTTTGATCTAGCTTTTTCCTCCTGTTCCTTTAAACTTCCACCTCACTTGGAACTGGGGCTGGGGTCCACTGTCATAAGCCTTCATTTGCAACTTCCAAGGGATTTTTTTCCACCTTGTATTGTATCTCTTCCCAATCGCCCCGCCCAGCCTTTACAGTGATGGTCCTCGGTTGGGAGTTACGCACCAAGGGTGCCTTCAAGAACCCAGAAATCATGGGCCCTAAAACTGGCCACTAGGTGTCACCATAGAGTGCTGGCAAGAAGGACTCCACCCCCTTTGCTCTTCTCCCCCCCCATCCCCCGCAACTATGAATGCTTCCTCTATGGCAACCTCAAGCTCCAGTTGACCCGGGAAGCTGAAGAGCTGAGCTGAGAATTAACTCAGGCCTTTCACACACACAGCGCCAACCCTGGCCATTCCCTCTTTTTAATTTACATCCCAGTGCATGGTAATATTTATAGTCATGCTTCCATTTGAAATGAACACTGTGTAGCTACCAAATATGATTATTAACTGGCTTCATTTTTTTAGGACAGGCTACTTGGTTTTTTACCATGTTTTACTTACATAAGCTGAGCAGACAGCTCTACAACATAATGGACAGGCTTAGCCAATTTTGTTCTGACCTAGTGCATGCTAGGAGACACAGGCCTGTTTTGCATTGGGACATTAGCAATACATCTCCATACAAGCAATAGGATAACAGCAGGAATGGCTCACCTGCTTGCTATAACATGAAGCTATCTGGCCATCTTACATGCACAGACTTGTAGTGATAATTAAGAACATAAGAATTGCCATACTGGGTCAGACCAACTCCCATTGAATCCAGCATCCTGTCTCTGACAGTGGCCAATCTAGGTCACAAATACCCAGCAGATCCCAAAAGGTAGATCTATTTTCTGTTGCTTACTCCATGGAAAGTGAATTTGCCATATAGACAAATTCAATTCCTGGCTCAAAGGCCGGTGTACAGAAAGTGGTTTTGGATACATTGGAGGTTGGTGCCATATATGGAGCAATAAAAGACTATATGGTAAGGATGGCCTTCATTGTCTGAGGCAGGAAAGAAGATGCTATGTGAGAATTTCAGATCATATATTACCAGGCATTTAAACTAGAGGCAGGAGGTGTCCAATGAAATTGGCATGTCACCCCCAAGCAGTACAGGGTGCAGGAGGAAAAAATAACAAAATAATCAGATCAAAATAGAAAAGGTGACTAGGAAGAGCAGCAAATCAAGAGATAAACATTGGAAAGCTGTGACCACAAACGCTTGTAGACTGGGCAATAAAATCCCAGACCTAAAGGCCCTAGTGGAGGAGGACTTGGTCATTGTTGTTGTTATGGAGACATGGTTCACGGAGTCTCATGATTGGTATACGGCTATCCTGGGCTATAAATTATTAAGAAAGGATAGAGTGGACAGAAAAGGGGGGAAGAAGGAGAAATTACTACTTACCTGATAATGTCCTGTTCTTTAATGAACATGGGGGGGGGGGGGGGGGTGTCTATGACCAGGGGGTTATGCACCTCTACCAGCAGATGGAGACGGAGAAAAGCTGATGTCAAGGAATATATACCCCTGCATTGACATCAGCCCATTAGTATTCTCTGCAAAAGTCAACTGTGGACAAACTATCAAAACCTGATGATTAACAGACAATCACCCCAGCACTCAGCTAACAGGAATCCACTGAGCTCAGACGACCAGTGTAATAACACTGGTCTAGGGACTGGATTGACACCAGTAACTCTTGAAATACTCAGCCACACAGGAGGATGTCCAGCAGCCAAGGGCGGGAAGGTGGATCCACCTATCTTCATAAAAGAAAAGAAAATTATCAGTTAAATAGTAATTTTTCTTTTCTTAGCATTGAGATAAGTGGATCCACGACCAGTGGGATGGACCAAAGCCGGGCCTGAACATCCAGGTTGTAATGCCTGGAAAATGTATGTAAGGAGGACCACATCACAGCTCGGCAAATCTCAATGGGAGATAGTAATCTAATCTCTGCGCATGACACTGCCTGAGCCCTAGTGGAATGAACCCTAACCTGAAAAGGCAACGGCTGTTCAGGATCCACATATGCAGCCTTGACTATCTCTTTAATCCAGTGGGTTATTATAGCCCACGACGCCGGCTCACCCTGTTTACTCCCACCATGGAGTATAAAGAGCCAGTCCGTCTTCCTGAGAGGTTCAGAAACCTCTAAAATACCCCAAGATATGCTTCTTGATGTCCAAGGATTTTAACAGATGATATTCATCCATATTTCTCTCTCTGTCCAGAGTTGGCAGGGGAACTGACTGATTCCAGTGAAAATCCAAGACCACCTTTGGCAAAAAGGATGGAATAATACACAACTGTATCGCCCCTGGAGTCACTCGCAGGAACAGTTTCTGGCAAGACAAGGTCTGCAGTTTGGAGACTCTACGCACAAAACAAATTGCCACAAGAAATACCATTTTCAAGGTAAGTAACCGCAAGGAAAGGCTATGCAAAGGTCGAAAAGTAGGACCTGCCAGAAAATCCAACACCAGATTAAGACTCCACAAGGGCACCGGCAACCACAGGGGAGCACGAAAATGCTTTACCCCTTTTAAGAAGCAAGCCACATCTGGATGAACTGACAAGGGTCCACCATCCACTTCACCTTGGAATCAAGCAAGAACTGCCACCTATACCTTCAATGAATTAAGGGACAACCTTTTTCTCAATCCATCCTGCAAAAATTCCAAAATGAGTGGGATCTTAACTGAATGAGGATGAACCCCTCAATGCTCACACCAAGCCTCAAACACTCACCAAACCCACACATAGGCTAAGGAAGTGGAGAACTTTCTCATTTGTAGCAAGATGGCAGTCACCACAGTGGAATATCCATGCTTCAGCAACCGTGCCCTCTCAAGGGCCATACCATAAGACAAATCGAGTCAGAGCTTCGTGAAAAACAGGCCCCTACCATAGCAGATCCCTGTGAACCAGTAATCAGAAAGGTGAGTCCACAGGGAGCCTTCACAAACTTGCATACGAATGCCTCCTAGGCCAATATGGTGCCACCAGAAGCACCATCCCCATATGATTCTCAATCCTCTGAATCATTCTGCACAACATGGGCCAAGGGGGAAAGGCATATAGGAGCTTGCTCTCCAGCCACTCCTGCATGACAGCATTGATACCCAAGGACTTTTGATCTCTCCTGCGACTGAAGAACAAGGAGCTTTCACATTGTGAGATGTCACCAGCAGGTCTAGAAATGGGAGGCCTCAGCAGTCCATTATGAGCTAGAATGCCTCTTTTGACAATTCCCATTCTCCTGGGGTCCAGATTTTGTCTGATGAGAAAGTCAGTTTTTACATTGTCTTTTCCTGCAATGTGGGAGGCTGAGATTACTTGAGGATGCACTTTCATCCATTCCATGAGTTGGGTTATTTCCTGCAACACTTGCTGGCTCTTGGTTACTTGCTGGCGATTGATGTAAGCCACTGTTGTCGCACTGTCTGACATTATCTGGACTGCTCACCTTGCAATCAATGAATCATAAGCATGCCAACCAGACGGCTTGGGTTTCTAGCCAATTGATGCTCCAAAGAGGTACTCCAGCACCCTTAGATGTTCCGTTTGCAACCATCATTGCAGTTGTATGCTAATCTCCAATGGTAGGTGAAGCCATATCGTATAGTCTTGAGACTGTGGACTCCAATGAGCCAGCAGAGTGTGCTGAAGAGGGTGCATATGTGCCCTTGCCCACAGAACCACCTCTAGGGTGGCCGCCATCAACCTGAGCACCTTTAGATAAGACCACACTGTCGGGCATATTGTTTCTGTCAATAGTTGCACCTGTGCCATCAGCTTCTGAATGTGGCCCTCCGGCAGTAACAACTTGCCTTGCTTCATGCTGAACTGAACACCTAGATACTTCAGTGTCTGGGAAGGCTATAGATTGTTCTTGGCCAAGTTCACCACCCAACCTAGTTCCTATAGCAAGAAAATCAACTTGCGTGAGCTATCTGGCCATTTTACATGCACAGACTTGAGGTTCTTAAGGTTCTTAAGTTTCTCTTTCAGACTCTTAGCCCGAATCAGCCGATCATCTAAGTACAGGTGAACAAGAATGCCATCCTTTCTCAACACTGCCGCAACCAGTACCATAACCTTGGAAAACGTTCTGGGCGTGGTGGCAAAACCAACAGGCAGCACTCAAAACTGATAATGTCACCCCAAAACAGTGAAATGCAGAAATCGTTGATGCTCCAGATGGATGGGAATATGAAGGTATGCCTTTGACAAATCCATAGATGTCAGAAACTCCCCTGACTGTACTGCCATTATCAGTAAGCGTTATCACTGAGCGTAAGGTTTCCATGTGAAAACGAGTCACCGGAAAATGATGGATGACTCCCTTGAAATCTAGGATATAGCTAAAGGAGCCATCCTGCTTGGGCACAATGAAATAAATGGAATATCGGCTCATATTTTCTTGTGACATGGGCACTTGAACTACAGCATGCAGGCTGAGGAGCTTTGACAATGTACACTTCACTGCTTGTCTCTTCTGCACAGAATTGCAGGGACACTGAGAAACTCCAGAACTAGCCATCTTTTACTACCTCCAGAAGCCACTGGTCTGATGTGATCTTGACCCACCTCCAATAAAAGAGAGAGAGGCTACTTCTTATTTCCTGTTCCCGGGGGTGGGTCCGCACACCTTCATTAAGAGGCTTGGGGGGGCACCCCTAGCCCTTTCTAGGCTGCCTGGGATGAAAGGATTGAGACCTACCAAAAAACAGAGTCCTCTGAGAAGCTGCTCCTCTGTAGGGTCGAAACATCTGAAACCCCTAGCACGACCTCTCATGCCAAAGGATTGTGGCATCTGCTTCTTATCCTCTGGGAACCAAGAAACCTGGGCCTCACCCCACTTACTGGCCATTTTTTCCAACTCACTCCCAAACAAGAGTGATCCTTTAAAAGGCAATTTCGTAAGATTAGACTTTGAAATTTTATCGGCTGACTAATTCCTGAGCCAAAGCCGACACCTGGCCACTATTACCAAAGCCACCCCTCTGGTCGAAGTGCGAACCAAATTGCAGCCCACATCTGACAAAAAGGTGGCTGCTGGTTCCATCACTGCCCTGTTATTCACACCAGACTCATCGATTTCCTGAGAGAGAAGTAAACAAGAGCGAGCCACCAGGGAGCAACAAGAAGCCATCTGTAAATTCATTGCCATCGCTTCAAAGGCCTGCTTAAGGATGGCCTCTTTTCTTCTATCTTGTGCATCCTTCAATGCCTCTCCCCCTTCTATGGGGATTGTCATCCGCTTGGTGACGGCACACACAAGCACATCTACTTTTGGAAAGTGCAATTGCACTCTGCAGCCGGATCCAGGGGGTACACCCCTTCCAAGGCTTGTCCCCATTTACAATTAGTTTCCAGGGCACCCCATTCAAAATCAATCAGTTCTTGAATAGCCTCCATAATAGGGAAGAAACATGAGGCGTTACGCAAAGAAAACAAAATGGGATCTTTCTTTTGCTCAGACATGAAATCAGCCCCTGGGACCCTCAGCATCTTCACTGTCTGGGAAATCACAGCCGCTAACCCATCTCTATGAAAAAAATGCAACATAGTTCTATATGGATGCAGCTCCAGAGGAATTTCCCCATCCTCTCGGGAGTAAGGCTCGGCTTCATCATCCGTGCCATCTGGGTCCCTATTGGTGTGACCCGCAGAAGATCTAGATGTACTCTGACACTTACCTGTAGCACCAGGCATGCGGGAATCCGCAGCCTGTGATCCTGAACTGTTAAGATTGGCCAGGGCCTTCAACTGCGCCCGAATTCCACCCAAGGAAAGGCAGAAGGGTCCATGCCAAAACCAGGAGGTGTCAGTCCTACGCCCACTGAACTACCTTCCCCCGCTGATAAACCAGTTAGTGGAGGCATAAATTCAGGCAAAATCTCTGGCAGCTCTTTTTCCATTCCTTTATCATGCCAAGAAGGACCTAGCACAGTAAAAAATCAGATGGAGACAAATTCTCCCTGAACCTCCAAACAATGGTGACACCAGTTAGAGAGGATGCCAGGCTGAGATGCCCGAATATGGCAAGCAGCACAAAGGGTAAAGCGCTTAGGCTTCTCTGTCAGGACTCTCCAACAGGCATCTGAGAACTGTGTGGCCAGCTGTGCTCACAATAGGTGCTTGAAAAAAAAATAGGCACTAAAATATTAGGCGCTTAATATACCATTCAGGCAGATGCTCAACTGAGCGTCCACCTGTGCGCTCACTGCTTATGCAACTTGAGCGCCTGCCTAGGCGTCCTTAAGCGCACTACTGCACTCCACCTAGGCATCCCTACACGCACAATTGAGTCCCCATGTAGCATCCCTAAGTGCCCAATTGAATGCTCAGCTAGGCACACAACTAGAAGCACAACCGGGTGCGTAAGCATGAACCAATGTACCTGAAGAGGGCAGCTTTATGCACAGAGAAAGCATGCGAATGCTGCTGCGGCCTACCACGAGGTGAACAATCTAAGCCTGAGGGAAGGCCTAGCCCAGAAAGATGCTCAACCTGCCAAGTTGCCCAAGTCCCCAAGTTTCTGCAGAGGCGGGAATGGATGTCGGATCGGCTCGCCGAGCACGGAGGCCAGAGGGGAGAGGAATCCCTAAAATAAATCCCCCTTACCTCTTTTTTCTTTAAGTTACTCTTTACCTGAGCTCGGCCCGTCCTGGCTGAGTACAACGTCGGTCTTTGGCTGCGGGGGTAAAGGGCATAGACCTTTACCGCTGCACTCGGCTTCCTTCACCCATTTGCCTTTCAGCTGTTTTTTTTTGTTTTTTTTTATAGTTAAGCTCATGCCAGCTATCAGTCCAAGACAATCATCTGAGGGAGGGATCCGAAGATATCACCTCAGAAAACTCAGCTGAGGGAGGGACCATAAATTATCACCACAGAAGAGCGGGGCAATAAACTTCTTTTCTCCTCCTTCTACAAAAAAACTTTTAACACAATCCTCAATAGGGAGATGCATGTCCTCCATCTGCTGGAGAAGGAGAATACTGGCGGGCTGATGTCAGTGCAGCAGTATATATACCTTTGACGAGAGCTTTGCTCCATCTTCATCTGCTGGTAGAGGTGCATAATCCACTGGTTGTGGTTCCACCTATCAGAATGCTAAGAAATAGCTCTTTATGTCAAAAACAATATCCAAGCAAGTGAACTGCAGGAGATGTGGAGTAGAACAATTCTAAAAAGAAGAAGATGGTGCTTCCATTTTTACTGGTGTGATTTACAGGCCTCCAACTCAATAGAAGAACTGGACAGAGATCTGATCAAAGACATTCAAAAGGTCGGAGAGAAGAGAGAAGCCGTACTTGGACATTTTATTATGCCGTATGTAGACTGGAGAATCCCTTGTGTGGAATCAACAAGGAGTAGAGAGATAGTGGATGCCCTTCAAGGGACTTTGCTCAAACAAATGATAATGGAACCCATGAGGGAGGGAATTATACTCAACCTAATGCTCACTAATGGGGATAATTTCTCTAATGTCTGGGTTTGTGCCCTCCTGAGCACCAGTAACCATCAAATGGTATGGTTTGATATTGCAAATAGGCTACAGAGAGGTCACACGAAGACCCGAGTTTTGAATTTCAAAAATATGGATCTTGTCAAAATGGGGACATTCCTGTAAGAAGAACTAGAAGGCTGGGAGAAAATGGGGGAGGTGGAACAACAGTGGGCCAAATTAAAAGGAGCAATAACAAAAGAAACAAATGTATACATAGAAAATTAAACAAAAGTAAGGAATAAGAAACATCTGGTTCTCAAAGCAGGTAGCTGAAATAAAAAAAGCCAAAAGAACAGCGTTCAAGAAGTATAAAAGATCCCAAAAAGAGGAACATAAGGAAAAATACCTGGTGAAACTGAGGGAGACAAAGAAACAAAGAAATCAGGAAATTAGGTGGAAGAAAAGATTGCTAAAGAGGTAAAGAAAAGTGACAAAACATTTTTCAGATATAATACAGAAAGGAAGGCCTGAAGTGGTATAGTGAAATTGAAAGGTGACGAAGAGCAATGTGTGAAGAGAGATGAAGAAATGGCGGAAATATTAAACAAATACTTCAGTCCGGTGTTCACTAAAGAAGATTCTGGAGAAGGACCATTGCTGGTTGATAAGACTGTAGATGAGGGTGGAGTAGATGAAATTCCATTTACAGAAAAGAATTGTGGGAAGAGCTAAGAAAACTGAAAGTGGATAAGGCCACAGGGCTGGATGAAGTACATCGTAAGATCCTGAGGAAGCTCAGAGATGTGCTGGTGGGTCTGCTGAAAGACCTGTTCAATAGATCCCTGGAGTGGTGCCACGAGACTGGAGAAGAGTGGTGGTGGTCCCGCTTCACAAGAGTGGTAACAGAAAGGAGACTGGAAACTGTTGGCCGGTTAGCGCCCCCTTGGTAGTGGAAAAATGAAAGGAGACTGCTGAAGGAAAGTGAACTATCTAGAATCCAGTGGGTTATTTGACCCAAACAGCATGGATTGACCAGGGGAAGGTCCTTTCAGACAAATTGGATTGCTTTTTTTGATTGGGTGAAAAGAGAATTGAATCGGGGAAGAGCAATCGTTATGATTTACTTGTATTTCAGTAAAGCTTTTGATACGGTCCTGCATAGGCGACTCATGAACAAAATGAGAAGCTTGAGAGTCGGTGCCTAGATAGTGGCATGTATTACAATCTGGCTGACTGATAGGAGACAGCGTGTAATGGTAAATGGAACCTACTCTGGAGAAAAAACGGTGTTTAGTGAAGTGCCACAGGGATTGGTTTTGGGATCAGTTCTGTTCA
Source organism: Rhinatrema bivittatum (assembly GCF_901001135.1). Taxonomy (NCBI): domain Eukaryota; kingdom Metazoa; phylum Chordata; class Amphibia; order Gymnophiona; family Rhinatrematidae; genus Rhinatrema; species Rhinatrema bivittatum. The sequence goes on from NC_042617.1 coordinate 274,018,999, forward strand.
ATATCTTTGTGAGCAACATTGCGGAAGGGATAGAAGGTAAAGTCTATCTATTTATGGGTGATACTAATATCTGCAACAGAGTGGGCATCCCTAAAGGATTGGAGAAAATGAAAAGAGATTTATGAAAGCTTGAAGATTGGTTGAGGATTTGCTAGCTGTGATTCAATGCCAAGACGTGCAGAGTCATGCATCTGGGGTACGGTAATCCAGAAGAGCTGTATGTGATGGGCGGTGAAAGACTAATGCGCCCAGACTGGGAGAGGGAACTTGGGGTGATATTGTCTGGCAAAGCAATGTGACAAGGTGATAGCTAAAGCCAGAAGAATGCTGAGCTTTATAGAGAGAGGAATAACCAGTACAGGTCCTTAGTAAGGCCTCACCTGGAGTACTGCATTCAGTACTGGAGCCTGTACCTAAAAAAGGATAGAGTCAGGTTGGAGGCAGTCCAAAGAAGGGCGACCAGAATGGCGTGTGGTCTACATTGGAAGACATATGAGGAGAGGCTGAGGGATCTGAATATGTACCCCTGGAAGAGAGGAGATAAAGGGAAGATATGATACAGACAGGGAAATTGGTTCTTACCTGCTAATTTCCATTCCTGTAATACCACAGATCAGTCCAGACAAGTGGGTTTATGCATTCCTACCAGCAGATGGAGGCAGAGAACAATACCTATGATACAGACAGGGAAATTGGTTCTTACCTGCTAATTTCTGTTCCCGTAATACCACAGATCAGTCCAGACAAATGGGTTTATGCATTCCTAACAGCAGATGGAGGCAGAGAACAAAACCTTGAGGCACTGCTACTTAACCCAGAGTGCCACCTGTAGTCCCTCAGTATTGACCAGTACCCAAGCCAAGATTTGAACCATAAAAAAAACATTCCCCTACAAATGGGATGAACGAAAACCCCAGGGTTGGAAACTCCGGAAAACAAATTGTTAACAACAAACTCTTAGCAACTGCTGAGCTCGAAAGGACCAATATGTTCTATTGAAAGAATTCTTCGGAAAGCATTCCAGTGAACACTAGGACAATCAGTCTTTCGGAAGTACCAACAGGGCGGGCCTCTGGACTGATCTGTGGTATTACAGGAACAGAAATTAGCAGGTAAGAACCAATTTCCCTTTCCTGAACATACTCATATCAGTCCAGACAAGTGGGATGTACCAAAGCACCCCTATACCGGGTGGGAACCCGAAAGATCCGCTCTCAACACACTTTCACCAAAGGATGCCGCCTCTGATGCATGCACATCCAAACAAAAGTGTGAAGTGAGGACCAAACCGTAGTCTTACATATCTCCTGAGGAGAGACCAACTGACACTCGGCCCACGCCGCTGCCTGCGCACGCGTAGAATGAGCTTTAAGACCCGCTGGCACCTTGCGGCCCTTAGAAACATAGGCTGAGGAAATAATTTCCATCAACCAATAGGCTAAGGAAGCTTTAGATGCTTTCTCTCCCTTCTTAGTTCCACTGAACAACACAAAAAATGATCTGATCGTCAGAAAGAATTGGTGACCTTCAAATAGCACAACAGGGCACGCCGTACATCCAGGAAATGGAGATCTCTACCCATAGAGGAATCTCGGGCCCAGTCCGGAAACCCTGGCAACTCCACCATCTGATTTACATGAAAGGCTGAGACCACCTTAGGAAGGAACGAAGGTACCATCTGTAAAGAAACCTTGTCGGAGGAGATCCGCAGGAAAGGATTGTGGCAAGAAAGGGCTTGTAATTCGGAAATCTGCCTGGCCGAGCAAATGGCAACCAAAAAGACAGTCTTCAAGGTAAGAACGTTTAAAGAGGTTCGACTCAAAGGGGGCCTCACAGAGGACCCGCAATGCCAGATTGAGATTCCAATTAAGACACACCTTCCAGACCGGAGGCTTCAAATGCTTTACCCCTTTCAGAAAATTGACGACATTGGGATGAGAGGCCAATGGCCTGCCCTGAACCTTACCCCTAAGGCAACCGAGGGCCGACACTTGAACTCTCAGTGAACTATAAGCCAAACCTTTCAACAAGCCCTACTGAAGAAAGGACAAAATATGCGGAACAAAGGACAACAGTGGATCTACACCTTCCAAACTCAGACATTCGCCACAGAGGTCGCCGGATGCCTGGCCTGAAGAAGGATAGGAATGACCGATTCAGAATAGCCCTTCAGTCGCAACTGCCACCTCTCAAAAGCCAGGCTGCAAGACAAAAGTGATCTTCTCGATCCGAAAAGGTGGGGCCCTGACGCAACAACTCCTGCAGATGAACTAGTTGAAGGGAGCCGTCCACGGCCAGATGAACCAGATCCCCGAACCATGGACGCCACAGCCACTCAGGAGCCACCAGAACCACAGAGCTGGGATGGGCCTCTATGCACTGCAGCACATGGCCTATGAGGGGCCACGGGGGGAAGACAAAAAGAAGAATCTCCCTTGGCCACGGGCAAACCAGCGCATCAAGGCCCTCTGAACCGACGTCCTGTCTGCAACTGAAGAACCGAGTCGTCTTTGCATTGAGCCGCATCGCCATGAGGTTCAGTTGAGGAACCCCCCACCGGGCACAAATGAGGTTCCAGGATTCCAGGGACAGCTTCCCCTTCCCCGGATCCAGCTGCTGATGGAACCTGAGGAAATCCGCTTGCACATTGTCTACTCCGGCGACGTGTGATGTTGCGATCCCTTCTAAGTGTAGTTCCGCCCACGCAAACAGCAAATGAGTTTCCCAAGCTTGACTCCTGGTGTTTCCTTGACGTTTGATGTACACCACTGTCGTTGCATTATCCGAGAAAACCTGAACCATGTGACCTTGCACCAGCGGCAGAAATTCTTCCAAGGCTCTGCGCACGGCCCTTGTCTCTAGTCGGTTGATGGACCCGGACCTCTCCTCCGGTACCAAAATCCCTGAGCCGAACGACCCAGACACACAGCTCCCCAGCCCCTGAGACTTGCATCCGTGGTCACTACCACCCAATCCAGCATTTTGAAACTCACTCCCTTCTCCAAATGGGGCCAAGATAGCCACCATGATAGGCTGGCTCTGGCTTCCTTCACTAGTGGCAGCGGAAGATGGTATTGCTCCGACATTGGATTCCAGTGGGACAACAGGAATCTCTGCAGCAGACGCATGTGGGAAAAGGCCCACAGAACCAGCTCCAACTTCGAGGCCAAGGAGCCTAGGACCTGTAAGTAATCACAGACCTTTGGAACATGAAGATGTAACAGCCGCTTGATTTGCCGCTGCAACTTGGCCAACCTGTCCCCTGTCAGGAACACCTGGACGGACCGGGTATTGAATCGGGCTCCCAGGTACTCCAGGGATTGAGACGGTGTCAGCTGACTCTTTGCCAGGTTGATCACCCACCCCAGAGAGCGTAACGTCTGGCAAACACGGTCACTTCTCGAACATACTCCTCCTGTGTCTTGCCCCAGATGAGCCAATCATCGAGGTATGGGTGCACCAGAATCCCTCCTTTCCTTAAGGCCACCGCTACTACCACCATCACCTTGGTGAAGGTCCTCGGAGCTGTGGTGAGTCCGAATGGAAGAGCCCGGAACTGGAAGTGCTGTCCCAGCACCTTGAACCGCAGAAACTTTTGATGACCCTGATGTATGGGGATGTGCGAGTAGGCCTCGGTGAGATCCAACAACGCCAGAAATTCCCCCTTGTGGATTGCTGTGATCACTGTGTATAGTGTCTCCATCCAGAAACGTGGGACCTTCAAGCTCCTGTTCACCTTCTGGAGATCCAAGATGGGATGGAAGGTGCCCTCCTTCTTTGGAACCATGAAGTAGACTGAGTACCGTCTTTGATCTTGCTCATTCTTTGGCACTGGGAGAATAGCTTCCAGGCTTAACAATCTCTGCAGGTTTCCTTCCACAGCCTCTTGCTTTCTGCTGGAAACACAGCGCGACTCCAGAAAGGTGTCTTTGAGTGGACGAGAAAACACTAAGGCGTAGCCGTCCCTGATCACATCGAGCACCCACTGATCGGATGTAATCTTTAGCCACTCCTCATAAAAAAGGGACAAATGGCCCCCATCCACTTCTGGAGAGAAGTGGGTGGGCCGGATCTCATTGTGACGTCTTACTGCCTTCGACCCCCTAGCTGGATCCACCCTGGAGGGTAGTCTGGAGGGTCGAAAGGACTGCTGGTGGCCGACCGGCTGCTTAGATCCTGAGGAAGCCACTCCTCTTCCGGAGCGAAAACACCTTGACTCCCAAAAATGAGAGCCACCAGATGAAGACCTCTTAACATTCTTCCTAATTCTGGCAATCTATTGCCCCATGTCTCTCCCAAGGACTTCATAAGTTGATCCAGATCCTCCCCGAAGAGAAGCTTCCCTTTAAAAGGCAGGTGACATAGCTGGGACTTGGACCACATGTCCGCCGACCAGTTGCGCAGCCACAAAAGGTGCTGTGCCGTCACCGCCGAAACCATACTGCGAGCTGCTGTGCGTACCAGATCATACAAAGGGTCTGGCACATAGGCCACCCCTGCCTCCAGACGGGCCGCCTGAACAGGAGAGAGTAGTCCCGAAGCTGCTGGTCACTGGGCTTCTGAATCCAACAGAGACAGGCACGCTGCATCATACTACTGCACACCGCAGTGCGGAGATCCAATGTGGAGACCTCGGACATCCGTTTGAGCTGAATCTCCAGCTTGCGATCCTGCACATCTTTCAGAGCGGTAGCCACTGCCACCGGAATCATGGTCTTCTTGGTAACCGCCAAAACCGCGGCATCCACCTTAGGAGTCTTAAGGCGGTCTAAATGCTCCTCCAACAGGGGGTAGAGCTTCATCATTGCCCTCCCAACTTTTAAGCTCAGCTAATCAACTTTTGAATCTTTTTTGGAATAGGGAAAGCGTTTAGCAGACCTCTGAGACCATCCAGGACCGGATTAACTCCTTCACCATCAGTCTCTTCCTGAGCCAGCTTCATTTCCAATTCCTCCAAAACCTGTGGAATAAGAGGTCTCAGATCCTCCCTCTTAAATAGGCGAACCAGTGAGGAGTCTCCCTCCCCCTGTGGATCTTCAGAGTCCATCCTGTCCTCCCTGTCCACCTCTGGATGGCCAGGACGAGGCCCTCGCCTCTTCGAGGATACCCCCGAGGAGCGACAAGGCCTCTTGGAGGAACCCAAGCCTGTCTCCCTGGGTCTATGCTTGGCTGCCTTCTTAGCCAAGAAAACCTCATGTAGCAGGATAACAAATTCAGGCAAGAACCCCCAGGGCACAGAGGCACGCTCTCAGAATCACTGGAAGTCGAATTAGAGCCCACATCCTCCCTCTGCTCGATACCCTGGACTGCAGGAGAAAGGAGGGGAGGGCCATTATCATCAGCCCCTTCAGTTGGAGTGTTGTGGTCCATAGCCCCTTCGGAGGTCTCAGGCAGAGATGTCCTCACCTTGTGTCCTGCCTCAGCCCCTGAGGATGGAGAAGTCTTCCTGGACTTCTGAGGCCTAGAGGAGGATCCCTCTCCTCTCAGAGCACAAGAGGTACAAAGGGAGAGGGAGTTTAGATAGGCCAACCACACTCCACAGGCTTTGCAAGCTGCAAGCAGTGGCTTGTCCACCATCATGCAGCCCCCACAGGAAAAACCGTGCCAAAATGGCTGGCCCACGTAGCCTGAAGGCTGCCAGAGGCACTGCTGTGCTAAAACTGAAGGCGCGTGGGAGAAGTGGCAGAGGAGAGCTGTGCACGCGTGCCAAAAATAGCCCCTCTGAATGCAGCGCAGGCCAGCACATCGAAAATGGGCCTATCCCCCTCCCCCGGGGGAAATAATTCACCATCCTCCGCTGGCAGGCCTCCCTAGTCCCCCGTCCCACCCCCCCACCGACACAGTCCTGGAACGCCAGACCCGCCTGCTCGCGGCACTGCCATGCAGGCCAACTGCCCTGCTAAGCCTCGCTACTCCCGAAGAGAAAACTTTTTTTTAAAAGAAACTTTACAGCACAAAGAGCTAGAGAGAAAGAAGAGTCCCACTTGGAGGATACTTTCCTGAGCGAGTCAGCAGCAGCTAGGAGTGGACCTCAGGGCACCGAGATGGAGCCAGTTCCTTTGCTATCAGGGGCCTTGGGACTCACAGGCTACACAGGCAGGGGTATCCAATCCCCCGTTCGCCCGGCTCGACCCGAGGGATGGCCCAAAGAACGGAACCTGCCACCTCAGGGAGCCCTTTCCAGTCTCCAACACCAAACCAGTCAGGACTACAGGGATGCACTTCTACCATCTTCTGAAGACAGAGAAATACTGAGGGACTGCAGGTGCCATTCTCGGTTAAGTAGCAGTGCCTCAAGGTTTTTTCTCTGCCTCCATCTGCTGGTAGGAATGCATAAACCCATTGTCTGGACTGATCTAGGTATGTTTAGGAACTTCAGATACCTGAAAGGTTTTAATGATGCACAAACTTCAAACCTTTTCTGTTGGAAAGCAAATAGTAGAACTAGGGGGTCAAGAAATGAAACTCCAGGGGGGACAACTCAGAACCAACATCAGAAAATATCTCTTCACGGAGAGGGTGGTGGATGCCTGGAATGCCCTTCCAAAGGAGGAGGTGAACACAAAAACAGTCAAATAATTCAAAGGGGCATGGGATAAACACTGTGGATCCCTAAAGGTTGGAGGATAGAAATAAAGCAAAGGGTGCATGGGGGTAACCTGCTCGGTTGTGGTTACTACCCGTAACACTATATATAGGGATAACTAACCTCAACCAGTAAGTCTTGAAGCTTTTGATGCAACCACAACATCGCTCTCTGCTTTGAAGGTGGGGGGAGGAGAATTGGATTCAGATGTCAAACCAATTTGGGCCTCAACTTTTATGGTATGAGGTACTGATACACAGATAAAAGGAAAAAAGCACAATTTTTTCAAAAATTTCAAAAAGGCTCCTCACCCTGTAAAAACGTTGGTGTGTTACTATATAAGATTTGGGGAGTAACCTACACAGAGATGAAGTTACTACCCTTAACTGAAACATGGGGGTAACCTGCACAGAGCAATAATTACTACCATAAAAAACTTGATGGGCAGACTGGATGGATCATTTGGTCTTATTCTGCCATCAGTACTATGTTACTATGTTTCTCTTATCTACCTGGCTTATAGTGTTATGGGCTTTTCCACCAGGACCTTGTCCAAACTTATTTTAAATCCTGCTATGCTAGTCACCTTGACCACATGCTCTGGCAATAGACTCCACAGCTTGATCATGCACTGAATGAAAAGTACTTTCTACTATTTGTTTTGAATTTGCTGGTTGTTAGTTTCATGGAGTGTCCCCTTGTTTTAGGATTATATGAAAAGGTAAATTACCATCTTTTATTTAGCCAGTCCATCCCACTCACGATTTTATAAACCTCTCTTATCCCCTCTCAGCCATCTCTTTCTTTTCCAAGCTAAAAAGCCCTAACCTGTGTATGCTCTCTTCATAAGGGAGCTGCTCCATCCCTTTTATTTTGTTACCTTCCATTGTATAAGAAAACAAGGACTGCAAATTCATTCTTGCCGTAGCGTAAAACCAGGATTAAATTGCCTGTTCAGAAAAATGTAAGGTAGTTGTTCAGTGCATTAGCAAGGGAATCAATGAGCTACAGAATCAGCCTGAAATCTTCCTCTAGGAATGAGTCACTGTCTGGGCTGCTTTATAATTCAGATTTAAGAAACTTTATTGGCATTTGTACATGCATTGCTAAATAATCCATAAAGTGGTTAAAACTGCAAAGCACAGAAAGGACAAATAAGGACAATGTCCATGTTCTGGTGATGTTCTGTCACCAGAACAAAAATGAAATCTGACGGCAAAAATATACTTAGACACACACAGCATGCTGAGGTTTTCTGCCTAATTCAAAGCATTGGTTCCAATGTCCACATGAGATATTCTGCTGTCAGTCGAAAGTGCACGACTACAAATCCCAGAATGCTCGTAAAAAGTAAGATCTGGTTTGGAATTCTACTGCAGCTTCGTCTTGCTTTCAGGACCTTACTACCTGTCTCCCCGACTTCCGCCTGCTACTCCATTCAGGTCGCAAAAATTCTAACTTGCCGCGAGATTGAGGCAGACAGCTGTTTCCAATGTAACATTTTTTTTTTTTTTTTTAGCCCTGCCTCCATGTTTCTATAGGCTTTCGAAGCGCCGGTCTGACCAATCCATCCATTCATTGCTAGACCAATCCGCCCCCTTCACCCCGCCCACTCTCTGCTCTCACTCAATCGGAGGGCTGCATCCGCCCATTTTCCGACTGCTGTCCTCCAATCAGCGAGGTTGCTTTTTTACAAACTGGAGGCGTGGGAGAAAAAAAAAAAAAAAAAAAAAGTTCTGCGTGAGAGAATCGGCGACTTGACAGTGGGGTGGGAGACAGCAAATTCGGGCCTTCCGAGGAAAAGCTCGGTAGAGAGCAGGCTCGGAGTCAGGGGTTCGGGAGCCTGACCCGGGTACCTTGCCACCCCTTTCCGTCATCTCTCAACAGGAAACGCATCCTTTGGCCTGAGCCCCGGGGATCCTGCTATAGCCCCCCCTCCTCCATTCTCCAACAGCAGAGTCGCGCTGTTGCCTGACCCCGGGGATCCTGCCTGACCCCGGGGATCCTGCCAGCTGTCTTGTCTATCCCCCAACAGCGGAGTCACGCTGTGGTCTGAGCTCGGGGCGCCTATCATCCTTGTCCTGCATCCCAAACAGAAGAGTCGCCCCGTGACCTGGCCTCGGAGAACATGCCACCCCTTTTTATCCACCACTACTAGGCTTTGCTTGTCTGTTGTAAACTCATCTTAGTGTGTCCTATGAATGTCTTCTGCACATCACTGTTTTGGATCAGGTAACAAGCCCGGAAGATCCGAGACTATCTGCCTTTTGACGGAAAAGCAGACGAGGGACGTATTAGGCAACTAGAAGCAATGCAGTCGGAGAGCGCAGTCCAGCTGGTTGGCAAAGAGAATGTTTCTTGCCCTGGAGATGGTTCATATTCCACCTTTAAGAGTAAAATCCCTTTGCCGGTAAAAGTTAAGCCAGTGCCAGACTTTGAGAAGATTCATCAGAGCTTTCAAAATAAGTTCCAGAAGGTAACAAACCAGTGCCAAAGGAACTTTGAGTAATGCTGCGTTGCGGCTCTTACTTTTGCCCCTTTTCATGGACTACATGCTGCTGTTGTCTCTTTGGTAGTTTGTGGAAAGTTATGTTCAATTACATTATCTTGAACAAATATTTTAACCCAAAGCATTTTACAACAGAGTAATTCAATAATAAATCAGGAATACATTAATAACATACAGTAATTCCTAATAAAAATCTAGGATAAATTTGATACCCGCTCTCATCTTTACTTGCTGTGTATTCCCGTTTACTCAATACTGCAAGGCCCAGTCCTCACTGCCTTCTGTCATGCAGTGTGCTCTCCCCTAGGGAGAGTCCTGCAGGGGTAGCCTTTGAGTTGTTGCAGAGATTAGGTATGTAGTTTCCAGCTGCTTATCCTCTGAATAGTGATCCTGGCCTTCTCCCAGAGCCCTATCTTGCTATTCAATATGTAGGTAGTTGTTCATCATCTTATGTATATATGGTAAAGGGGTACCCACTTTTCTGAGGTATACAGACCAGAATGGGTAGTTCTACTCTTAAGGTGCCCCCCCATGTAACTATTTCTGTATGCCATATTGAAAAGCTAGAGGCTCTGGGTAGCTTTTTCTCTCCCTCTGAGGCTGGGTGTTGCATTGTATTAAGCCAGCATAACACTGCTTGTTTTTGTTCTTTGCAGGGAAAAGCAGTAAAGAAGAGGGCATGCACCCGGCCTTGCCCCTTCAACCTGACACAGAAAGGGGACCGGTTCCAGTTGCAGCCAGTCACAGATGTAGGGCCTCAGGCTCTGCCAGAGCCTGAGAGGCCCCCAAATGCCTTAAAGAGCAGCTGCCCCCGAGGACCTTTGTTGGAGAATCGACTGGATGTGAAGCATGGTAAGAGCATTGTGTTCCCTGTACGTACCAGGATCAGTCCAGACAGCTGGGTTATGCCTCCCCTCCAGCAGATGGAGTCAGAGAGAAAACTGAAAGCACCCCCTAGATATACTGGTGTGCCACCTGCGATCCCTCAGTATTATCTCTGACTCCAGCAGATTGAGAGGCATAACCTGCGGTCCTGGCCTGGTCAGTTTGTCAGTACTGGGAAACAAATTATTATAGTACGCTAGTTATACTTAGGACCGGATCAAGTGGTTTCTTCTCTCTCTTGTTGTGTTATTCTTGTTAGACTGTCTGTTTTTCTCTCTCTCTCCCTGGCAGCGCAGGAGCTTAGAGCGTGGCAGGCACAGAGGGCTTGCCCTCTTATTTTCCCCGGCTTAGAGTGTCCATGAGGCTGGGGGAGAGTTTACCGGTGGGCCGGTCACCCTCCCCCCATTTTCCAGGGTCCTAGCCCTGAAGGGGGTTTAGAAGGAGAGCAAAGTTGAAAAAAAAAAAAAAAGACAAAAAAGTGTTTGAGCCATTTAAGGCCTGTTGGTGACAGGCAGTGAGCTGGTTTGTTGCTTAGCCCCGGCCTGCCAGTGCCTCTACGGACGTCGGAAGGGGTGGCTGGGTCACCTGGCGCAGTTCTCTGGTACAATTTACTTACCTTCTTTTTTGGCGCGCTTTTCTGGCAGCTCCTCTGCCACCGCGATGCAGCGTTCTTCGGCCTGCACGGCCTGTGGGGGGGGCGGGGGCGCGACTCTCCCGGGAGGGTCTCTGCTCCCACTGTCTTCCCGGGGGCGGGGGACCTTCCCGGGGGTCGAGTTGGGCGTCGGGGGCAGAGAAGAATCGCCCGCAGCGGTTCTTCTCTGCCCCCGACACCGCGGCTTAGCACAGCTCCGAGCAGCCATCCTCCGGCCCCTCCTCCTTCGGGGAGGTGAGCGGCGGCCATCTTGGCCACTAGGCAGGCGGATCACTCGGCTGCAGAGGAGGAAACCTCTCCTCCCCCTTCCCTTCCCGACCTCAACCCGATTTGGGGCGATTTGGGGGATTTCGGAGCCCCCCCTTCTCCCGGGCTCACATAAGTTGAATTCAAAAACAAAAAAAGGTCGGTGCCGTTTTCGTCTGTCTGTGTGCTCCTAAAGCACAAAGCTCTACTGCAGGCAGAATCTGGTGGGGAAGCAGCAGGTCCCTCTCCCCCGAAGACTCCCAGGACAGGAGACCCTGCTGGGGGCGTGGATCTACAGAGACGCAGGCCACCCGCCCGAGGGGGGGGGCCGGGAGTGCGGGGGACTCAGTAGCCGCTCCGGGCCCTCCAGGGGGGGCACCAGAGTTGCATGCAGCGGACAACCTAGAGGTCTTAGAAGGGATGCCCCCAGGTGCTACATTTATTTGGGAAGGATGAGTTAAGTCCCTCATCCTCCATGTCCTGCAAGGGTGGGAGCTGCCTGCTCCACCTTCCAATGTTGCTACCTCCACGGGGGATATTGCTATGGCCAGCCTTCGGGCCCCCCGATTTTCCCTTTACATCCCAAGGTTTTCTAAATTTTTTCTAGGGAATGGGAATTACCGGAGGCTTCCCTGCGGATGAACAGGGCCATAAATAAAAAAAAAATAATAATAATTTGTATTCGTGACCCGCGGTATATTTGGATCTGTTCCAGACGCCCGCGGTGGATTCAGCGATCACGGCTGTGGTCAAACATACGGCTAGTCCGGTTACGGGGGGAATAGCCTTGCAGGATCTCCAGGACCCTAGGTTGGAGGCCTTATTGAAACGCATTTTTGACATGGCGGCCTTGGGGGTACGAGCAGCCGCGTGCAGCAGTCTCGTCCAGAGGGCCATCCTGCGCTGGGTCCAACAGCCTTGACCGCGCAGGAGCTCCCTCCGGCTGTGGCGGAGCGGGCAAAATTGTATTGAAGCGCCGGTCGCATACGCAGCGGATATTTTATATGATTGCTGCGCACTTCAGCGAGAATTATGTCCTCTATAGTTTCAGTGCGGCAGTTGTTGTGGCTCCGTCGTTGGTCGGCAGACGCCTCCTCCAAGGCCAGGTTAGGCTCCTTCCCCTCTTAAGGGCAAGTTGTTATTCGGTGAGGAACTAGATCAGATTATTAAGGACCTGGGAGATAAATAGGTTTACAAATTGCCCGAGGACAAGCCCCATCGGTTTCGGCCCTCTGGGAATACCAGGGCTCGGTTTCTGGGTCAACGGCGTTTCCGTACGGGTATGGGTGATTTCTTCCCCAGATGCAGCAACCCACGACGTCCCAGTCCTGGTCTTCTTCCTTTCATGGTAGGCGGCCTCCGCGGGGAGGTGCCTCGCAAGGATTTCTGCCGGCAAGCCCGCTCATTGAAGACGCGCAGTCCCGCTCCTCCGTTCCTTTAACCGGAGATCGGCTGTCCCGTCTTTGGGAGGAGTGGGTCCAAATAACTTCGGATCTATGAGTGCAAGACGTGACTCGGCGAGGTTACGAGTTGGATTTTGCACGTTCACTCCGGGATCTCTTCATAACATCGCTGTGCGGGCCCCCGGAGAAGCAGCAAGCTGTACTTCAGTGGTCCCGGTCCCACCGGACGACATCAAGACAGGTCGGTATTCCATATACTTTCTGGTTCCCAAGAAGGAGGGCACCTTCAGACCGATCTTGGATCTCAAAGGGGGTGATCAAGGCCTTACGCGTGCCTCATTTTCGGATGGAAACGCTACGGTCGGTTATTGCGGCCGTTTACAGGGGAGACTTTTGGCTTCTTGGCCCTGGCCGAGGCGTATCTTCACATCGGTATCCGAGAGCGGCATCTGAGGTACTTGTGGTTCATGGTGTTGGGACGTCATGGCCAATTTTGTGCCCTTCCATTCGGGCTGACGACCGCTCCTCAGGTATTCACCAAGGTTCTCGTAGAGGTTGCGGCCTCTCTCAGTCGGCAAGGGGTTCTAGTGCATCCCTATCTCGACGATTGCTTCCTCCGGACGAAGTCGCGAGACTCTTGCAATCGGGCGGTTCCTTGGTGGTGCGGCAACTTCAGTTGTTGGGTTGGGTGGTCAGCCTCGCAACGAGTTGACTCGAGATGACCCAACAGTTGGAATTTTTGGACGCTCGCTTCAATACCCTAAAGGGCAAGGTTGTTTCTCCCACATCAACGCATGCTCAATCATGGCTCAGGTGGGGCGCCTGATTGCCCTTCCCATTCCTACGGCTTGGGATTATTTAAAGATCATTGGTCCTTTGGAGTCTACTGCGGAGTTAGTGCAGTGGACTTTTGCGCAAATGCGGCCGTTACAAACCGCATTGCTTTCTCGTTGGGATCTCAGGACCGAGGTTTACGGCCTGGAACTGCCCTGGCTGGACCCGGCCCACTCCAGTCCTTCCAGGTGGCTAACTCCCGGTCTTCTCCTGCAGGGTGCGGACCTGGAGCCTCCGTCTTGGATTGTGGTGACGACGGATGCCAGCCTATCGGCCTGGGGGGGCGTTCTGTCAGGCCCGAGGAGTCCAGGGCGCGTGGACAGCGCTCCAGTCCACTTGGTCCATCAATCGCCTGGAGACCAGAGCGGTGCTTCTGGCCTTACGCCGCCTCCTCCCGATCGTCCACGACCGAGCGGTCCGGATTCTGGTGGACAATGCGACTACAGTGGCGTAAGTAAATCGACAGGGGCGGCACTTGTCGAGCATAGCGGCCACTCACATTGCCGGCGTGGACAACGGGCAGGCGGATTCTCTCAGTCGTCGGCATCTAGATCCCGGAGTATGGGAGCTGTCGGCGGAGGCGATGCACCTCATCGCCCAGCGTTGGGGGACCCCACGCTTGGATCTGATGGCGACCAGACTAAATGCGAAAGCGGTGCGTTTCTTCGGCCGAAGGCGGGAACACGGGTCAGAAGGAGTGGACACGTTGGTGCTTCCGTGGCCCCGTCAGTTTCTTCTTTACGTGTTTTCCTCCATGGCCTCTGGTCGGAAAGGTGTTGCGGCGCATAGAGTATCACCAAGGCCTGGTGATTCTTGTACCTCTGGAATGGCCGCGCCGTCCGTGGTTTGCGGTTTCGTCAACCGGCCGGTCGACGGTCCACTACGGCTGGGGCATCTTCCAAATCTTCTCCGTCAGGGCCTGGTGTTTTCGATCTGGCGGATACTTTTGGCTGGCGGCCTGGCTTATCAGCGGAAACAGTTGAGGTAGAGAGGCTATTCAGACGCGGTTGTTTCAACTCTCCCTCAGGCGCGAAGGTCTTTGGAAGATTTCCACGTTTGGTGCGCTGCGCTACCTGTTGCGCCCCGTCATTTGTCTGTGGGTCACATTCCTTCGTTTCTGCACGATGGCCTGCAGAAGGGGTTGGCGTACAATTCGCTCCGAGTTCAGGTTGCGGCGTTAGGTTACTTGAGAGGCAAGGTCGAGGGGTTTTCTCTTGCGAGTCACCCTGCTGTTGTGCGGTTTTGTTTTGAGAGGTGGTCGGAATTGGCGACCTCTGGTGCGTGTTCCTTGTCCTTCCTGGAACTTGAGCTTGGTACTCCGTGGCCTGTGTGCGGCACGTTTGAGCCTATCAGGATGGCTTCCTTGACGGACCTACCTCTCGAGACGGTTTTCCTAGTGGCCATCTCCTCGGTCCGTCGTGTTTCTGAGCTGCAAGCTCTTTCCTGCAGAGCACCATTCTAGCATGTTTCCACGTCGGGAGTCTCCTTACAGACCGTACCCTCCTTCTTACCTAAGGTGGTTTCTTCGTTCCATGTTAACCAGACGGTTGATTTGCCCTCTTTCTCGGAAGAGGAGCTCCGGTCGGCTCCAGGCAAAGACATGAGGCGTTTGGACGTCCGTTGGGTCCTTCTGCGTTATCTGGAGGTTATCAACGACTTTAGTAGGTCAGACCACCTGTTTGTCTTGTGGAATGGGCCCAAGAAGGGGCTTCAGGCGTCCAAGTCTATTATCGCCGCTGGTTGAAGGGCGCTATCGCGTCCACGTATATTGGTTGTGGTAAACCGGTTCCAGATGGGCTTACGGCTCATTCTTTGCGTTCTCAGGCGACTTCGTGGGCGGAAAACGTCAATTGGTCTCTAGTCAAGAGATCTGCAGGGCGGCCACTTGGTAATCATGGTATAAGTTTTCCCGGCATTATCGGTTGGATGTCCGTGGTCCGTCCGCTCAGTCGTTTGGGAGCAGCGTGATTCGAGCGGGACTCTCAGGGTCCCACCCCAGTTCAGGCGGCTCGGGTACATCCCAGCTGTCTGGACTGATCCTGGTACGTACAGGGAAAGGAAAATTAGGTTCTTACCTTTGCTAATTTTCGTTCCTGTAGTACCAAGGATCAGTCCAGACGCCCGCCCACGGTTCTGGGAGTCCGCTCGTCTTCTCATATTCCACGGTCCTTCCTTGGCAGATTGTGTTCGCTACGTTCGGACCAGTTTTTAAGGGTAAGTTGTAATTCCTCAGTTTGTCTTTTACACTATTTGTGTTGTATTAGTTCTACCTGGTCTTCTATGTTGTCCAGGAAGTTTCTGTTTGATCTAGTCTTTAAGTACCTACATGCCTACAAAATTACAAGGGGGTACAGGAAATTTTTGAGGAAGTTGTCTGAAGTGGTCAATTACTTATTTCTGCTTTGATATCACATATACTGAGGGATCGCAGGTGGCACACCAGTATATCTAGGGGGTGCTTTCAGTTTTCTCTCTGACTCCATCTGCTGGACAGGAGGCATAACCCAGCTGTCTGGACTGATCCTTGGTACTACAGGAACGAAAATTAGCAAAGGTAAGAACCTAATTTTCCTTTTGTAGTGGCCGTAGGCATACTGGGTAGGTCATTTATATGCCCCGGATGTGGGTAGACTTGCTATAGTCTTCTTTGCATTGCAAGGAGCTGCCCTCTTCTTTCATTGCCAGGCAGGGGCTTCCTGATCACTAGCGAACAGCAGTGGGTGTGGGGATTTCAGGCTGTCGGCGTAGATAACTAGCACAAAGCTTGGAAACTGTCTGTGTTAACTGAGTCCAGTCATTGTAAACGGCAGAGGTTGAATTTTGTGGGAAAGAACAGTGCAGCTGCTGAGAGGCAAAGCTCAGAACTGACCAGCTAACTGAGCTGTCTTCCATAGGTGCGACTGCCAAGGGCTTCAAGGCCGATCCTGTGGCTTTAGCAAGCATCCTTTCTAATAAAGGTGTCAGCATAAGTGCCATGGGCACCAACCGAGCTGCCAGTCTGGTACAAAGAGTGCCGGTAAGGGGGAACCGGGTAAGTGCCTGCAGGTTCACCATGAGAGGGAGGATGTGGGTCAGGGTGAATGCTTTGCATGCTGGCAGCAGGCTAATGATGCAGTGAGGGTAGTGGCGAAGTATCTTGATAGGGAAGCAGTGGGGTTGTGTGTGCCTGTAGATGAGCAAGGTTTTGGATGTGTGTGTGTGGTGCACTATTTCTGTATTTAAGATCTTCAGTCTCTTTACCACCAATCCTTTCAGATTTGTAATAGTTTGTAATTTTTTAGCCCCCATCTAGTTTTTGTTAAACTTTTGTTTAAATACACCCTGAAGATTTTATTTTGAACTTTTGTATTTAGCATTGTAGAAAAGTGAAACATTTGCAGGAAGAACTTAGATGCTATGCAGCATACATGCACTTGCATGTCCAAAATCATACACCAACACATCTTATAACTCAACTCCCTTTCCTGTTTTAAACTTGACACAAACTTGTAACTGCTTTCTATAAATGGAGGGAATGCAAATCAGTTACTTTTTCCCAGCCATGACACCAGTCACTCTCTTTAGAACAGTGGTTCCCAACCCTGTCCTGGGGACCCCCCTCTGCCAGTCGGGTTTTCAGGATATCCACAATAAATTTGCATGCAAATTTTCTCTCCCCTGCCAGCAGATGGAGACAGAGCAAGCTGATGTCACAATCTATATAGCCCTGCAGTGACCTCCAGCCTGCCAGTATTCTCAGTCTCCAGCAGATGGTGGACGTGCATCTCCTTATGGAGATTGCTTTGAGTTTTTTTGGAAGGAGAAATTTGAAATCTAAATTCTGGATAAGAAATCCCCGCTCTCCTATGGTGATACCTAAAGGTCCCTCCCCCAGTTGAGAATTCCTGAGGTGATTTCCATGGTCCCTCAGAGGTGTGCCTTGGTCCGGTAGCTGGCTTTGCCGGTGTGGATTTAGCTGCTTGAGTGGCTGAAAGCGGGTGAAGGAAGCTGAGATGGCGGTGACGGCAATTGCCCTCTCCCGCCATAGCTGGAGACAGTCTCCGTGCTCAGCCAGACTTAGTAGGATGTTTTACTGAACAGGGTTTCCTTCTCCCGCCCGGTCTCAGAGCTCAGCACACCATTCTGGTATTTGTCCCGCTCCGTGGGAGGTTGAGGAATGTAGGCAGCTTTGTGGGTTGAGCAACCTCTATAGGCTAGGCCTCGCTCTGAGGACCTTGGAAGATTGGGCATCCAAATGGCAGATGAAATTTAATGTGGACAAGTGTAAGGTGTTGCATATAGGGAAAAATAACCCTTGCTGTAGTTACACAATGTTAGGTTCCATATTAGGAACTACTACCTAGGCATCATAGTGGATAATACTTTAAAATCATCAGCTCAGTGTGCTGCAGCAGTCAAAAAAAGCAAACAATCGGGCCAATTCAGTAAAGTACTCGAGAGAGCGGGCGAATGCCCCCTCTCCCGGCGCGCACACAGGCCACTCGCCTGTGCGCGCGATTCAGTATTTAAATGAGGCCCGGCGGTAGAAACGGGCAAAAGTAGGCACTAGGGACACTAGTGCATCCCTAGCGCCTCCTTTTGGCCCAGAGCGGCAGCTGTCAGTGGGTTTGACAGCAGACGCTCAATTTTGCCGGCGTCAGTTCTCGAGCCCGCTGACAGCCACGGGCTCGGAAACCGGACGCTGGCAAAATTGAGCATCCGGTTTTCGACCCAACAGCCGCTGGCCGACTTCAAATTTTTTTTTCTTTCTTTTCTTTTTTACTTTTTTTACCCTTCGGGACCTCTGACTTAATATCACCATGAAGTGCACAGAAAAGCAGTTTTTACTGCTTTTCTGTGCACTTTCCTGGTGCCCGAAGAAATTAGGTAGGCTCTAATTTCTGAAAGTAAAATGTGCGGCTTGGCTGCACATTTTACTTAATCGCGCAGGAATACCTAATAGGGCCATCAACATGCATTTGCATGTTGAGGGCGCTATTAGGTTCGGCGGGTTGGAAGCGCATTTTCCGCCCCTTACTGAATAAGGGGTAAGGGAAAACGCGCATCCAATGGCAGGGTAACAGGGCACTCTGTTGGAGCGCATTGTACTGTATCGGCCCGAATGTTAAGAATTATTAGGAAGGGAATGGTTAATAAAATGGGAAATGTCATAATGCCTCTGTATCCCTCCATGGTGAGACCGCATCTTGAATACTGTGTACAATTCTGTTCGCCGCATCTCAAAGATATAGTTGTGATGGAGAAGGTACGAGAAGGGCAACCAAAATGATAAAGGAGATGGAACAGCTCCCCTATGAGGAAAGAATGAAGAGGTTAGGGCTGTTCAGCTTGGAGTAGAGACGGCTAAGGGGGGGGATATAATAGAGGTCTTGAACGAGTAGATGTGAATCCGGTTATTTACACTTTCAAATAATAGAAGGATTAGGGGGCATTCCATGAAGTTTGCAAGAAGCACATTTAAGACTAATCTGAGAATTCTTTTTCACTCAATGCACAATTAAGCACTGGAATTTGTTGCCAGAGGATGTGGTTAATGCTGTTAGTGTAGCTGGGTTCAAAAAAGGTTTGGTTACGTTCTTGGAGGAGAAGTCCATTAACTGCTATTAATCAAGTTTATTTAGGGAATAGCCACCGCTATTAATTGCATCAGTAGCATGGGATCTTCTTAGTGTTTGGGTAATTGCCAGGTTCTTGTGGCCTGGTTGGCCTCTGTTGGAAACAGGATGCTGGGCTTGATGGACCCTAGGTCTGACCCAGCATGGCAATTTCTTATGTTCTTATGTTCCCAGCTGGATGTGCTCTGGTT
Source organism: Rhinatrema bivittatum (assembly GCF_901001135.1). Classification (NCBI taxonomy): domain Eukaryota; kingdom Metazoa; phylum Chordata; class Amphibia; order Gymnophiona; family Rhinatrematidae; genus Rhinatrema; species Rhinatrema bivittatum. The sequence continues at coordinate 274,037,920 of NC_042617.1, forward strand.
GAAGACCTCTCAGGTGGGGCACCTGACCTTGGCCCTCCTCTAGTTGTTCCTCAGTAGGGGAAGTTGGCTCGGTAAGTAGTCCTCAGATGCCTCTCGGTCTGGAATTTCGCAGTATTCTTCGGGATCTGTCCATGGTATCCCCTGGCCACTCCTGCAGAAGAAGCAGGCAGTGGAGTTCATTCTTCAAAGGCTGCTCAGGCTGAGGGCTGTGGTTCCGGTGCCCATGTCTCAAAGATTGGGCACTATTCTATTTTGTTGTGTCCAAGAAGGAGGAGGGCTCCTTTCATCCCATCTTGGGTCTTGAGGGTCAACTGTCATTTGAAGATGGCTCATTTTCGCATGGAAACCTTACACTCTGTGATAATGGCAGTTTAGTAAGGAGAATTTCTGACCTCCCTGGATCTGTCAGAGGCTTAAGTTCATATTCCCATCTGATTGGAGCACCAATGCTTGCTAATCTTTGCAGTGTTGGGGTGCTGTTAGCAGTTTCGGGCACTGCCCTTTGGTCTAGCCACTGCTCCCAGTACATTTCACAAGGTTATGGCCTTGTGAAGAGAGAGGATCCTGGTACACCTGTATTTGGATGACAGGCTGATTCGAGTTAAGTCTCAGGAAGAGAGCTGCTTGGTGACACACAAGGTGATCTCATTGCGGGAGCTCGGTTGGGTTGTGAACCTGACCAAGAGCGATCTTCAGCCATCCCAATCGTTGGAGTGTCTGGAGGGTCCAATTCGACACGGGGCAGGACAAAATTTTCCTACTGGAAGTTCGGATTCAGAAATTGATGTCTCAAGTGCATCAGTTGCTGAACACCATGCGTCCAACGGTGTGGTCCTACCTACAGGTATTCGGCTTGATGGCGGCAGCCCTGGAAGTGGTGCCGTGAGTGAGGGCACATATGCGTTCTTTTCATCGCTCTCTGCTGTCTCGTTGGAACCCACAGTCTCAGGAATATCTGGTTCGGCTTCATTTGGCAATGGACCTCTGCAGCCACCCTTGGAGGTGGGGAGGATCATCTGAGGAAGGGAATTCCCTTGTCCTCTCCAACCTGGTTGGTACTCGTGCAAATGTGAGTCTTCACAATTGGGGAGGCTCACTGTCTGGAGTTGACGGCCCAAGGGTGTTAGCATGCCGAAGAGTTCCGCTGGAGCATCGGTGACCTTGGAAGCCCAGGTGGTATGGGTGGCATGCTTGCAGTTCAGCTAGAGGTTGCAGGAGTTAGTGTGATGTCAGACAACGTGATGATAGTGGCCTATGTGAATCTCCAGGGAGGAACCAAGAGCCTGCCAGTGTTGCAAGAAATAGACCAGCTTGTGGTATGGGCAGAAGGTCATCTTCAGATGATCTTGAACTCTCATGTTGCAGGAAAAAACAACTTGGGAGTAGACACTCTAAGCAGGGAGAGTCTGGACCCGGAGAGTGGGTTTTGTCAGCCAAGGCATTTCAGCTGATCGTGGATCACTGGGGCCTTCCATTCCTAGACCTGCTGGCGACTTCTCGCCATGCAAAGGTTCCTTGATTCTACAGTCTCAGGAGAGATCCGTGGTTTCTGGGCATAGACACTCTCGTATAGGTCTGGCCGGAAGACAGCTTGCATTTCGCCTTTTCTCTGACCCTTGCTGGGCAGGATAGTTCGCAAAATCGAAGGCCAGAAGGGACTAGTACTCCTGGTGGTGCCAGGCGTGCGAGATTTTGCCGCTTGCGACCCTGACCTGTTAAGACTGGCTGGGGCAGAGGACTGCGCCTGATGAAGACTGCAGTCCTTGAAAATATTCTACCCAAGAAAAGGCAGAGGGATCCATGCCAAAACCAGGGGCATTTGTCCTGCGCCTACTAAACTACCTTCCCCCCCCCCCCCCCCCCTCCCACAATCCTCCAAGCAGCGCTGACACAAGTTAGAGGGAATGCCAGGCTGAGAGGCCCAAATATGATAAACAGCACAGAGTGTAAGGCGCTTAAGTTTCTTTGCCATAGGTGCCATTAGCCTGTCAGTTTGTTCTAACAGGCATCTGAGAAGAGTGCATCCAGCTGTATTTGCCCTGCAAAAAAACTAGGCACCCAAAATTTAGGCACTCTACACTGCTTCAGTGAGCATCCAAAAACTGAGCTCCCATGAGGTCACTCAGATTACACACGTAGATAAGTGCATGCATGTGAATACCCAGAAAGACACCCCTAACCATCTGGACACATAGCCGGACGCACTAGCACAAATTGATAAAACTAGAGGGCAGCCTAATGTGCAGAAAAAAACATGCGAAATGCCACCGCAGTCTACCCTGCGACAAAAAAGAAAAGACTGAGGGCAGGGCCTAGCCAAAAGGCTGCTCAACCTGCCAGGCTGCCCATGTCCTCTAAGCTCCCCCAGAGGCGGGAACAAACGTCAGATTGGCGTGCCGAGCATGGAGACTGGAGGGAAGAAGAAACCCTACAAAACTCCCCTCCTGATCTCCCCCCCCCCCCTTTTTTTTTTTTTAAACTTTTTACCTGAGCTCAGCTTGTCCCAGCTGAGTACAGAGTCTGTCTCCAGCTGTGGAGGGAGAGGACATATACCTTCACTGCTGCGCTTAGCTTCCTGTACCTGCTTGCCTTTTGGTTTTTGGGGGTTTTTTGTTACACACACCACACAGCTAAGTCCACACCGGCTGAAAACCAACTGCCAGAACAAGGCACTCATCTGAGGGAGGGGTCCAAAGATATCACCTCAGGAATTCTAAACTGAGGGAGGGACTATAAGTTATCACCACAGGAGAGCGAGGCAAATAAGTTTTCTTCTTTTCTCCTTTTAAAAATTAAAATAATCCCCAGTAGGGAGATGCACATCCACCATCTGCTGTAGACTGAGAATACTGTCAGGCTGATGTCAATGCTTTGCTCTGTCTCCATCTGCTGGTAGATGTGCATAACCCATTGGTTCTGGATCCACCTGTTTGAATGCTAAGGAACTGAGAAATTACTTATCTGATAATTTTGTTTTCCATAATGTAGATAGATGGACTCAGGACCAGTGGTTTATGCTCCCCTGCCATCAGATGTAGATGGAGCAAGCTGACGTCACAGTATATCTAGCCGTACAGGAACCCTAGCCTGCCAGTATTCTTTTTAAAAGCAACTGTGGACAGACTAGCAAAAAACAAAAACAGGTAACCACAATTGTACTAAACCAACAAGAAACATGGAACTCATGTAAAGTTATAGGTACCCCAAGCTAGGGACTGGATGAACACTTGCCAGTAAGCCCTTGGGATCCGTATTCCCACAGGAGGACTATTGACACACTCATGCAGCAACCGAGGGCGGGAAGCTGAGTCCATCTGTCTACACTAAGGAAAACTAAATCAGAATTTCTCCATTTCCTAGCATGTAGACGGATGGACTCAGGAACAATGGGATGTACCAAAGCTACTCCCGAACAGGGTGGGAGGCTGCCCATGGTCCAGTCAGCATCACCCGTGTGACAGCTGCATCTTCCCGGGCCTGCACTTCCAGATGATAGAACCTGGAAAAAGCATATAGGGAAGACCTCGTCGCAGCTCGGCAAATGTCGGTGGGAGACAATCTAAACTCTTCCCATGACACTGTCTGAACCCTAGAGGAATAAGCCTTAATCTGATTAGGCAACAACTTTTCACCATCTATGCGGCCGTGACTACCTCCGTAATCCAGCCAACTGTTAGCCCGCGAAACACCCTGCTTATTCCCGCCATGGAGAACAAACAGGCGATCCATCTTTCGAAAAGGTTCAGAAACCTCCAGATACCGCACAACAAGTCTCCTGACATCCAAGGAGTGCAAGAGGAGATACTCCTCTTGCATCCCTGACCTTAGCCATGGACGGTAAGGGGATGAACCAATTCAAATGAAAGTCTGAGACTACCTTGGGCCGAAAGATGAAACATTACGCAGCTGTCACACTCCTGGAGTCACCCGAAGGAACAGCTTCTGGGAAGACAAGGCCTGTAGCCACCAGGAACATAGTCTTCAAGGTCAGCAACCGCAATGAAAGTCTACACAGTGGTCAGAACGTAAGGCCTGCCCAAAAAAAAAATATTAAGCGCCAAGTTAAGACTCCATAAGGGAAACTGTAACTTCAAGGGAGACCTAAGAAGCTTCGCTCCTTTCAAAAAATGAATCACATCAGGGTGAGATGACAATGAACCACCATGTTCTTGGCCCCTGAAACAGGTAAGAGCCACAACCTGCACCTTCAAGAAATTAAGGGCCAATCCTTTGTTCAACCCATCCTGCAAAAGATCCAGAATAAAGGACACCACACTCCTCACACCAGGCCTCAAGAACTCTCCAAACGGCACATAAGCCAAGGAAGTGGAGAACTTGCAAGTGCAGAGTAAGGTGGCAGTCACCATAGAGGAATAACCACACTTCAACAGGTGAGCTCTCTTAAGGGCCAACCGTAAGACAGAACCAAGTCGGATCCTTGAACCAGTCTCCTGCTGTAACAGATCATGTGTGGCGGAAGGCAAAGGGGGGGGACATCACCAAGAGCCTTCGCAAATCCGCATACCACAGACGCCTGTGCAGGTAAGCGTTGGTGTACACTTAGATCCGTTGCCAGCCTTCCTGATAGGGACCAATCCTTACTCCCCTCCCTGGAGAATGCGGAAATTCCTCCGGGATTGGAGCCATATAAAATTGTTGTGGTTTTTTCATAGAGATGAGTTACTGGTTCTCTGAGGCTGAATCTGTCTGAGCCGAAGAAAGATCCCATTTTGATTTTCTTTGCGTAAAGCCTCATGTTGCTTCCCTATTATGGAGGCCATTCAAGAATTGATTGATCTTGAGTGAGGTGCCCCGTAAGCTAATTTCAAAGGGGGGCAAGTCTTGGAAGGACTGTACCCCCTGGATCCAGCTATAAGGGAGCAATTGCTCTTTCCGAAAGTGGGTGCGCTTTTGTGTGCCATTACCAAGTGATGACTATTCCCGTAGAAGGGCGAGCGGCCTTGAAGGATGCACAGGATAGGAGACTCAAGGCCATCCTTAAGCAGGCCATTGAAGCAATGGCAGTGACCTTGCAGATAACTTCTTGTTGTTCCCTGGTGGCTCACTCTTGTTTACTTCTCCCTCAGGAGGTTGACTTTGGTGTGAATTCCAGGGTAGTGATGGAACCAGCAGCCGACGTTTTTTGACATATGCGTGCTGCGATTTGGTCTGCACTTTGGCCATGGATGGCTTTGGTGATAGTAGCCAGGCATCAGTTATGGCTGAGAAATTGGTCAGCTGAGGCAACCTCCAAGTCTAACCATATGAAATTCCCCTTTAAAGGCTCACTCTTGTTTAGGAGCAAGCTGGAGAAAATGGCCAATAAGTGGGGTGAGTCCGAGTTTCCTCTGTTGCCAGAGGATAAGAAACGGACGCCGCACTCCTTCAGCATGAGAGGTCATTCTAGGTGAATCAAACATTTTCAACTCTATAGAGGAGAGGGGCCTTTCAGAGGGCTCGACCTTTGGGTAGGTCTCAGTCCTTTCAGCGGATGTTTCATCCAAGGCTCAGCTTGGTGCTATTCCATTTAAATGTGTTTTTTTTATTCTGGGATTGGAGCAGTTGATAAAGTCCCTGGGGGAGCACAAAGTTCACAAGTTGCCAGAGGACAGACTGTAACCCTCTAGGGGGTTTCCATCATCCCACTTTCGTTTTCGGGGCAGCAAAGGTTTCGGCAGAACAGGCAACAAGTGGCCAGACAGTGGCTGCCGTTGGCCAGCAACTAAGCCTGCTCCTCACCTTTTTGGGGACGCAGAACCTCCCGAGAGGGTGGTACTTCCTCCTCTCTTGCCTCCAAGACTACACAATGAGATGGGGCAGGCTTATCCCTTGGGTAGGGGGTCGCCTGTCCGGTTTTACGAGATATGGGCCAGAATTACTTCCGATCAGTGGGTGCTAAGCATAATAGAGTGAGGCTATGCTTTGAAATTTGCTCGGCCTCTCAGACTTCTACTTAATATCTCCATGCGGTCCACAGTCAAATGGCAGATTGTTCGTCAGATTCTCGAACGACTCCTGGCTCTGGGAGGGGTAAAACCGGTCTCCTCAGAACATTGGAAGAAAGGAAAGTACTCAATTTACTTTGTAGTTCCAAAGAAAGAGGGGTCCTTCTGGTCAATTTTGGACTTCAAGAAGGTAATGAAGTCTCTCAAGGTGCCACACTTTCGCAAGGAGTCTCTGCGTTCAGTCATCGCGACGGTGTGCAAGGGAGAATTCCCTGGCTTCTCTGGATCTGATGGAGGCATACTTGCACATTCCCATCAGCGAAGATCATCAAATGCTCCTTCGCTTTATGGTCCTGGGAATGCATTACCAATTCTGCGCTCTGCCTTATGGTCTCGCGACTGCACCCCGTAAATTCACCAAGGTCATGGTGGTTGTGGCGGTGTCTCTCTGGAGACCAGGCCTACTCATTCATCCCTATCTGGACGATTGGCTCATCAGGGCCAAGTCAAGGGATTTCTGTGTGGAAGCGATCCGTAAGGTGACCATGCTCTTGGAATCCCTCGGCTGGGTAATCAATCGGACCAAGAGCAACCTTGTTCCTTCTCAGACATTAGAATTTCCTGGAGCCAGGTTCGACACTGCGGTTGGGAAAGTTTGTTTTTTCGACCGAAGGACAAACTGATGGAGCAAGTTCGTCGCTTGTTGGTTTTTCCACTGCCCAAGGCCTGGGACTACTTTTAAGTTCTAGGTTTCATGGCATCCACACTGGAGGTGGGATCCCAAGTCAGAGAATTTCCAATTCCCTCTACCACTCACCGATCATGCCAAGTCCAGTCTTGGGTGGTGTCTTTGCCCACACAGCCTGTCTCAAGGAGTGGATCTGGAAGTTCTAAATGGGTTCTAAATGCCATAAAACACGGCTATGTGTTGGAATTTGCTCGGCATCTGAGACCTCTTTCTAGTCTCCCCTTGCGGATCTCACATGAAAGAACAGCTCGTGCGGCAGACCCTCGACCGGCTGATTTGTCTGGGGGCTATTGTCCCCATCCCCTGGGCAGAGTGGTTGATTCCATCTATTTCATCGTCCCTCCGGCCAATCCTAGACCTGAAGAAGGTGAACAGGGCCCTCAAGGTTCCACGTTCCGGATGGAAACCCTGTATTCAGTCATTGCGGTGGTCTGCAGCAGCGAGTTCTTGGCTTCCCTGGACTTGACGGAAGCATATTTACACATAGCCATTCGCAGTGTTTGCCAGAAATTCCTTTGGTTCATGATTCTTGGCAAGCATTTCCAATTTTGTGTCCTGCCATTCGGTCTGTCGACGGCGCCTCGCATGTTCACCAATGTAATGGTGGTCGTGGCAGTAGCTCATCAGAGGAATGGTGTGCTGGTTCACCCATATCTGAACTGGCTAATCTGAATGAAGTCGAAAGACCTTTGCGAGGCAGCGGTCACCAGGGTTGTGAGTCTCCTGGAGGCCCTAGGATGGTTGTCAATCAGGCCAAGAGCAACCTTCTCCCATCTCAGGTGCTGTACTTCTTGGGAACCAGGTTCGACACCCTCGTGGGGAAAGTGTTCCTCCAGGCGAACCGGATCTCCAGATTGATGTAGCAGGTCCGGCATCTTTGGTCACTTTCTCTCCCCAAGGTCTGGGACTATTTGCAGGTCCTCTGTTCCATGGCGTCTACCCTGGAGTCAGTCCCTTGGGCATTCGCTCATATGAGACCATTAGAGAGCATTACTTTCCCATTGGGATCCGAAGCCGGAGGAGTTTCAGGTCCCGTTGCCACTCAGTCCACCAGATACATCCTTGGCTGGTGGCTGATTCCGGAGCACTTGGATCACGGAGTGGACCTTGAAGTTCCTCAGTGGGTGGTAGTGACCACGGATGCCAGTCTCTCTGGATGGGGAGCGGTCTGCCAATCATGAGTAGTCCAAGGGCAGTGGTCATCGTCTGAGGCAAACTGGTCAATCAATCCCCTGGAAATGAGCAGCTCTTTCTACCAATGATGCGCAACCGGGCACTTATAGCTCTTTTCTACCATTGATGCGCAACTCGGCTGTCTGAGTGACAACGGTAGCCTACATAACTGTCACGGCGGCACCAAGAGTCAGCCAGTTGCCGCCGAAGTGGCACAACTCATGGACTGGGTGGAGAGGCATCTCGCCCTTCTAGCGGCATCGCACATTGCGGACACCGACAGCATAACAAGCGGATTCTCACAGGACAAGCAGGATGGTAGTCCTCACACATGGATGACATCAGGATGGAGCCCAATCACGGAACACTTTTTTGTCAAAGTTTCTAGAACTTTGACACCTACTGGGCATGCCCATCATGGCATTAACCCTGCAACCAGCAGGGGTCCCCCTTCAGTCTTTTTTTTTTTTCCGCGCAGCAGTAGCCACATGGGTTAAGGAGCTCTCCAGAGATTCCTGATAGGAATTTTCCTCACAGAACGTTTTAAAAAATTTCAAACAATTTCTACCCCATAGGGGTCCCCCTATCGATTCCGTAGTCTGCGGTCGTAAGGTAAGGCTTTACCCTCATTTGTGGTCGATTCCTGTCTAGTTTTCCCTTTGGGGCCTACCAGCCATCGACCGCACTGCGGCTAAATTTTTGTCGAAGCCATAGCGTCAGGTTTTCGTTGGTGCTCTGATTGTCCTCTGACAATTTCCATCACAGACCCGCATAGGGTTTGTGTATTGTTTGGGGTCGGACCATGATGTCTTAACCTGCACCAAATGTGCCCAAATGACACCGAAGGGCCATAAGGCCTGATCCGAGAAAATGGAGTTTCTCTTTCAGGCGAAGCCGCAGACTCCATCGAGCGCTTCGACATCATCCGAGCCGGGGCCATTGACTTCTTGTCAACAGCGAGACACCGGTGCTGCCCTTCCGGCACAGACTACTCCAAAGGCGTTGACCTCTTCGGCCCCAGAAAAGGACCGAGGAGATTATCGTGTGAAGCGTTGACACCGGCCCCGAAAGGCTCAGTCCGCCGATCCAGGCAAGCCCTCTGCATCGGCTTCAACAGAGCCACCGAAGAAGAAATCCCGTCCAGAGAAGGCCCCATCCTCCTCTGCGGCTGGATCACCAAGGCATTCCCCACATTCATTGATGCCAGGAGCCGCGATTCCACTTTCACTGGTGGACCCTCTGGCTACACGTGTGCTGCCTCCCTATTCCAGGTCTGGGTTACGTGCCCTAGACTTCTGCGAGGAATTGGATCAGATGATCCAAGAGGCCATCGAAAAAGCACTGCAGGGCTTCCAACCTCCATCGGCGCTGGCACCGAAGCCAGCCCCGGTCGCCGACCCGATCCCCACGGTGCTCGCACCGCTCCTTGGCAGGCTAGATGCATTGATCGGTGCACTTCCACTGGCGGAGCCGAGGATGCCGGTGTTTCCAACGCCTTCTACCCCGATTCCATTGTCATTGGAAGAAGAGGATGCACAGAGGCTGGAACCCATACCCGGGCCGTCTGGACTTTTACCACAGACTCGCCTGTCGATGTCACTGGTTCCATTGGTACCTACTTTACCATTGATGCCGCCCCCATCCGCAATCTGTGCCGCCCCCGGTGCCATTGATGCCTAGGCCTGATCCTTCAGGACTAACAGTTTCTCCCCTCTGGTGATCCTATGGGAGCTGGTGATCAGCCTTACGATCCTTGGACCAATGACACTTCCCAGGATTCTGATCTGCCTTCAGAGCCCTCTTCCCCTGAGGAAAGACTACGCTCTTCTCCAGAGGGCCTGTCCTTTATTAAATTCATAAAGGAAATGTCTGAAACAATTCCATTTCAGCTTCAGACAGAAGAGGACTCAAGGCACAAGATGCTGGAAGTACTCCAGTTTGTTGATGCACCTAAGGAAATCATGTCTATTCTTATTCATGAAGTCCTTATTGACCTGCTAAAGAGGAATTGGGAGCATCCAGGCTCGGTACCACCTGTCAACCGAAAGACAGATGCCACTTACCTTGTACAGACAGCCCCTGGATTTCAAAAACCACAGATGGATCACCACTCTGTGGTTATGGAATCTGCCCAGGGAAAGAACAGAGGTCCCTGGATGCATTTGGCAGGCGTGTCTTCCATGGCTCATTTCTCGCATTGCTTCCTACCAGTTATATATGACCCAGTATAACAGATCTTTTTAAGAAGATCAAGGATTTCTCTGAATCTTTACCTGAACAATTCCAGGATCAATTCAATGCTCTGGCTCAGAAAGGCCTAGATGCTGGCAAGCATGAAGTCCGCGCTGCCTATGACATTTTTGACACTGTCTCTACAGTGTCAGCAGCGGGGATTAGTGCAAGAAGGTGGATCTGGCTAAAGTCCTCCGACCTACGACCAAAGGTACAGGACCGGTTAGCTGACCTGCCCAACGCTGGAGATAATCACTTCGGGGACAAAATCCAGGAAACAGCACAGCTGAAGGACCACCATGAAATGCTGCACCAGCTTTCATCGGTACTTTCTGATTTCCTGTCCACTTCTAAGAGGACATTCTTAAGTGGCCATCTTTCAAGCCACGGAGATGATATCCTCCTGCTACTCGAGGGTGTCCTTCCAGGCCGTACCAGAAGGGTCAGCCCAGACAAGCCCGACCTCAGAAGACCCAGCCAGCCCCTCAACCGGGCCCAACTGCTGGGTTTTGACTCCTCGCTGGAGAGCATAAGCCAACCTCCTCTACCGTTCATACCTGTCGGCGGTCGACTGTGCCACTTCACCAACATATGGCACACGATCACTTCAGACCAGTGGGTACTAGCTGTGGTGTCTCAAGATTACCACCTCAACTTCCTGACTGTACCGGCAGACTCCCCTCCTCGGCTGACATGGGGATCATCCGACCATTCCTTTCAACTGGAGGAGAAGGTTTCCATCCTTCTCAAATCCCGAGCAATAGAACCAGTGCCCCTCTCCCAACAAGGGCAGGGGTTCTATTCTCGGTATCTTCTCATCCCAAAAAAGTCAGGGGGCATTCGTCCAATCCTGGACCTACGTGCCTTGAACAGGTATCTGCAAAAAGAAAAATTCAGAATGGTAACCCTGGGTTCCCTACTTCCTTTACTACAAAGAGAAGTTTGGCTTTGCTCTCTAGATCTTCAGGACACGTATGCACACATTGCTATCACTCCGTCTCACCGAAAATTCCTTCGGTTCCTAGTCGGCCCCAGGCACTTCCAGTACCTGGTGCTGCCATTCGGCATGGTGTCCACACCACAAGTCTTCACTAAGTGCCTCGTAGTGGTCGCGGCATACCTGAGGGGTCAAGGAGTCCACGTCTACCCTTATCTCGATAATTGGTTGATAAGGGCTCCGACCCAAAAACATGCACTAGAATCCTTACGTCTAACTCGCAAACTTCTGTCTCTCGGGTTTCTAGTCAACTATGCCGTCCAAACTAGTTCCATCTCAAACCCTATCCTTCATAGGGGCAGATTTGAACACCTTACAAAGGCTTCCTCCCTCAGGATCGAGTTTACACTCATGTCCCTGGTGCAATACCTCCAGGCTCGAGATTACTCGATGGCTTGTTTTCTCCTCTTGCTGGTCATATGGCATTCTCGGTGCATGTCACTCCCATGGCCCACCTGGCCATGAGTGACACAGTAGACCTTGCGATGCCAGTGGGCGCAAGCTTATCATCCAATGTCCAGCATTGTCCACGTTACCAAACAGCTCTGCCTGTCGCTTACCTGGTGGATGCAACACTCCAATCTCCTTAAAGTCCTTCCTTTTCAGGCTCCAGAACATCAGATTACATTGAAGACAGACGCCTCCAACTTGGGGTTGGGTGCTCATGTCGACGACCTGCAGACTCCGGGAATCTGGTCTCCAGAGGAAGCCAAACATCAGATAAATTTCCTGGAGCTTTGGGCGATCAGATATGCCCTCAGTTTTTCAGGATTGCCTCTCAATCAAAGCTATCCAGATTCAGACAGACAACCAGGTGGTGATATGGTACATCAACAAGCAAAGGGGAATAGGCTCCTACCTTCTGTGTCAGGAAGCTGCACAGATATGGGCGTGGGCTCTTTCCTACTCGATGTACCAACCTACTTGGCAGGTGCAGACAAGTTGAGTTGGACCTTTCATCCACATGAATGATCTTTCAACCCCACGGTAGCGGACACAATCTTCCAACGTTGGGGTTATCTACAAATAGACCTCTTTGCGTCCCTCCACAACTGCAAAGTAGGGAACTTCTACTCGCTCACTCGCAGCTGCCACTCACAGCCGAGGGACGCCTTCGCCCTCTCGTGGGTCAGCGGTCTCCTTTACGCGTACACTCCACTTCCACTCATATCCAAGACTCTCTCATGAAATAACAAAGGGACAAGGGCTTAATGATTCTCATAGCCCCTTATTGGCCACACCAAGTCTGGTTCCCAATCCTCCAGGACCTGTTGGTTCGCCGGCGCATCCCTCTGGGGGAGGATCCGCTTCTGATAACTCAGAACGATGGGTGCCTTCGCTACCCCAACCTCCGGGCCCTGTCCCTGACAGCCTGAATGTTGAAAAATTAATACAACCCCTTAACCTTTCGGAGTCTGTATCTCGAGTCCTGGTAGCTTCATGAAAGCCTTCCACGAGACGGTCTTATCGTTCTAAGTGGAAAAGATTTACAGTCTGGTGCACGTCCATGTCCATCGACCCTTTCACTTGTTCCACTGCCAAATTTCTGGACTATCTCTGGCATCTGTCAGTCAGGCCTGAAAACTTCTTCTATAAGAGTGCATGTCAGTGCGGTAGCCGCTTTCCACAATGGTGTGGGAGATGTCTCTATTTCGACACAACCCTTAGTCACACGCTTCATGAGAGGTTTGCAACACCTGAAACCTCCGTTGCACCCCCCCCGGCCCCCGCTTGGGACCTTAACGTGGACTTCGACAGCTCATGAAACCTCTGAGTCTCTCCACTCCTGTGATCTCCGCTATCTCACATGGAAAGTGATTTTTCTTCTCGCTATAACATCTGCTCGCAGAGTTATTGAGTTGCAGGCGCTAGTCACCTATCTTGATGACAGGGTGGTCCTTCATACACACCCTAAGTTTTTACTGAAGGTAGTATCTGATTTTCATTTTAATCCATCATCTTACCTACTTTCTTTCCAAGGCCCCATTCAAACCCAGGAGAACAGGCTTTACATTCCCTGGACTGCAAATGTACCCTTGCCTTTTTATCTAGAGCGCATGTTGGCCCACAGGAAATCCACTCAATTATTTTTCTTTCGATACCATCAAATTGGGAAATCCAGTGGGAAAACAGACCCTTTCCTCCTGGTTGGCAGACTGCATCTCCTTTTGCTACCAGCAAGGAGGCATTCTGCTACAAGACCGTGTGAAAGCACACTCTGTGATGGCTGTGGCAACCTCAGTGGCACACCTTCATTCGGTGCCACTTATTGATATTTATCAAGCTGCGACCTGGAGCTCTCTCCATACTTTTGCAGCCCATTATTGCTTGGATAAGGCTGGCAGACAAGATTCCATTTTTGGTCAGTCTGTTCTACACAACCTATTCTCAGCTTAACTACCCAACATCCTACCAGCGACCCGTTCTGGGTTTTCAGGATACCCTCCTACCCAAATCCACCCCTGTTGTTGTGCCTGTTGCACGTCTTTGGGTGCATTTGGTGCATTGCTCGGGCATCCTCAGCTCGCTATTCACCCATGTGTGAGGACTACCATCCTGCTTGTCCTGTGAAAAAGCGGAGTTGCTTAGCTGTAACAGGTGTTCTCACAGGACAGCAGGATGTTAGTCCACACGAAACCCACCCGCCCGCCACCCCGCGGAGTTGGGTTCGCTTGCGATTTATTTTATTTTTCGCATGTACTTTTACTATACACAAGACTGAAGGGGGATCCCTGCTGGTTGCAGGGTTAGTACCTTGCTGGGCATGCCCAGTAGGTGCCAGTCAAAGTTCTAGAAACCTTGACAAGTGTTCCGTGATTGGGCTTCATACTGATGTCACCTATGTGTGAGGACGAACACCTGTTACAAGTAAGCAACTCTGCTTTATCTGAGTCGGCAGAGGATCGATCCCAGAGAGTGGGAACTCTCCGATGAGGTGATGGACCTCATCGCTCACAGATGGGGTCTCCCATCTCGATTTTGATGGCAACTCAAAGGAATGCCAAGGCTCCTCGATTTTTTTTCAGTTGCAGAAGGGAACATGGAGCGGAAGGGATCAACGCATTGGTGCTTCCGTAGCTGACCACGGTACTTCTCTATGCCTTCCCTCCGTGGCCTTTGGTCGGCAAGATTCTTTGCTGGATAGAGGTCCACCCAGGGAAAGTAATCCTGGTAGCTCCGGAGTGGTCTCTGCGCCTGTGGTTCATGGACCTAGTCAATCTTGCGGTGGATGGTCCCCTGAGGTTAGGTCATCTTTGAATTTGCTGCATCAAGGCCCTATATTTTTCGATCAGGCGGATCGCTTTTGTCTAGAGGCCTGGCTTTTGAAAAGACACTAGAGAGAGAGAGGTTATCAGGAGGATGTGATTACTACATTTCTGCAAGCGCGAAAGCCCTCTACCTCGTCGACTTATGTTAGGGTATGGAAGGTATTAGAATCTGTCCTCGGTGGCACAGATTCTGGTGTTCTTACAGGAAGACTTAACCAATTCCCTTCAGGTCCAAGTTGCAGCCTTGGGGGTGTTTCCTAGGCAAGGTTCACGGTAGGACTCTGGTGTCTCATCCGGATGTCATCCGCTTTCTTTGGGGACGAAACATTTGAATCCTGCGGTCCATCCTGGAGCCTGAATTTGGTGCTTAGGGTCTTGTGTGAAGCCCCTTTTGAACCCCTTAAGATGGGCTACTTTAAAAGGACCTCACACTGAAGACTGTGTTTCTGATGGCTATTTGCTCAGCTCGCAGGGTGTCCGAGCTTCAAGCCCTTTCTTGCAGGGAGCCTTTTTTGCGCATTTCTGATTCTGGGGTCTCTCTTAGGACGGTTCCATCCTTTTTACCAAAGGGGTCTTGTCCTTCCCCCTTGAATCACTGTAGAGCTTCCTGCTTTTTCTCACATCGATTCAGAGGCGCCGCATGCTAGGGAGTTCAAGCGTTTGGATGTCAGGTTCTCTTGCGCTATCTGGAGGTTACAAATTCTTTCCGGGTTTCGGATCATCTGTTCGTCTTGTGGAATGGCACTAAAAAGAGGCACCAAGCGTCTAAAAGAGACTAGACTATTGCCTGATTTGGTTGAAAGAGGCTATTTCTTCTTTTTACATTTGTCATGGCCGGCCTATCCCTGAGGGGTTGAAGGTGCTCTCAGGCCGCTTAAAGGGCTGTGTCAGTTTCGCCGCAAGAAATCTGCGGGGCGTCAACCTGGAAAAGTTACACACGTTTGCTAGTAACTACCGTTTTTGACGTCCTGGCTCCGGACGTCAACAGCTTTGGCAGCGGTGTTATTCGAGGGGACTCTCAACGTTCCTCCCTGCGTAGGGAAACTTTGCTACATCCCAGCAGTCTGGACTGATCCTGGTACGTACGGGGAAAGGAAAATTGGTTCTTGCCTGCTAATTTTCATTCCTGCAGTACCACAGATCAGTCCAGACACCCTCCCTTTAAGGAGGTTTATCACTTACAGGCCGATATAGTACAAATGCGTAAAAAGAATTTCGGCAGTGCCGGGCGCCCACACGTTTAATGCGCGCACATTTTGGTTCACAAGCCACTCGATTCAGTATTCAAATTAGACGCAAATCCGAGCGGCAGCAAACGAGCATCCAAAGCGTGCCTATGAAGTGGTGGGTATCGCAATCCATTTTTTACAGCACCTATACAGTATCCATGGTGTGCTGGCGCCATACCTGTCATTCCACCAGGTAAGTGGATGGTTCTTTTCTAGAGACCACCGGGGCCGCTGCCCTGAGCATCCGGACATCCTCTTGTTCGGAGGCCACCCCCAACCTTCCATGTGCCCGACCGGATGTCCAAGGTCATGGCTTCTGTTCATGGACGTTCCCGCCTCTATCCAGGTGTCCATGATAGGAGGCCCCGCCGCCTTCCAACGTCCATGGCCGCTGCCCTGAGCGCCCGGCCGGACGTCCAAGGTCGCGGCTTCCGTTCATGGACGTCCTGCCTCTTTCCGGACGTCCATGACTGAAAGGCCCCGCTGCCTGTACGGACGTCTGTAAGCTCTGCATGTGCTTCTGTCTGGGTAGTTTTCCCTCTGTATTCCGTGTGCCCCTCTTCTGTCTGGGTAGTTTTCCCTTTGTATTCCGTGTGCTCCTCTTCTGTCTGGGTGGTTTTCCCTTTGTATTCCATGTGCCCCTCTTCTGTTTGGTTGCTTCTCAACCGAATGAAAAAGATCGCCAGAGCCAATATATGCATGTTGTCCATGACTCTGTCCAGTCTGAAGCTGACTGAACACCACACTAACGCCAGGGTCAGGGTAGGCGGTAAATATAGAGGTTAAAGACGCGGTAAATAAGCTGGTTGAAAACGCGATAATTTGGGCGCACATTACTGTATGGGGGGGGGGGATAGCTAATTCGATCATTAACATATACATGCGGCGGGCGGAAATGGATACACGTCTTTTTCTGCAAGTGCTAAGGACACGTAAAAGCCGATACTGAATCGTGCGTCCGTCTTACGCGCTCAAAACGTACGGGCAACTGCGGCCGCGCTTTACTGTATCGGCCCGTCAGTTTCCTCTTGAGAGTCTGCTCTGTTTTTTTGCTGAAGAAAACTGAAGAAGGCTACATGTTTGTTCATATTACGCCTTTTGGCTTTTTCGTTCGACAGTTCCCTGTTTTTCTCTTGCTTGATTTGCAATTTTTGTCGTTTTCTGCTTTGTTGCTTTTTATACTGAGGAGATGCAGGTAGCACACCAGGTTAAGAGGGGGTGCTCTACAAGTTTTCCTCTGTCTCCATCTACTGGAAGGGAGGCAAAACTCAGCAGTCTGAACTGATCTGTGGTACTTTAGGAACGAAAATTAGCAGGTAAGAACCAATTTTCCTATCTCTCTGCAGTCTGCCAATAAGTATCATGTTGTTCAAATACCCCTTTCACCATTTCTACCCAGTCTTAGTTCTCATACACAGCTGATCCAAGCTATGGTACATTATTGACAACTGTTTCCAGTCTGTCTAGATTAGTAAACATTTCAGAAGTGATTGTCTCCATGACACTTTTAATAGAATCCTGCATCCAGTGTAGTGAGTCTCAGCCCAGTTGTCCTCTAAAGAAGTCAGTTCACTTGTGAGTCTGACTTTTTTTTTTTTTTTTTTTTTTAAATCATTATATAATGATCAACCACCCCTACTGCTGGTGAGGAATAATTAAACAAAAAAGATGATTAATAGATGGCAATCTTTTTTTTTTTAAGATGCTGCTGTTTGCCCGTTCATGGCACCTCTTGACACAATCCCCCCACCCTGGCTTTGCATTTACCTCTTCCCCCAAGACCAGTGGGCTCCTGATGTCCCAGTTGCTTCTGTTTTGCAGAGCGTCAGAGCATCTGCCTATGTGAGCTGTGGAAGTTCTGTACCAAGAATGGAGTCCCTCTTTCCGCCTGGGCACGCAGGATGGACAAACAAAGGTACCGTGCAGAAAGTGGAGGACCAATTGGACCTCTGAGCCATCCTTGGGACATGAGGGAACATGCTGAGCTGGTAGTGGCAGTGCTGCAGTCATGGCCCTTATCCTCTGGCTCTTTCCTCTCTGCTCAGAGGTTGTAGCCGGGGTTCTGACTGATGCCTCTCTGGAGAAAGGAGAATGCTTGGCTTACTGTCTTGGGTTCCTCAGAGTACAAAATACAGTTTGTGTTTGCATTTTTCCTTATTGTCTTACCAGACCAGTCAGACAAGTGAGTTTTGCTCCTCACTTGGAGCAGATGGAGGCTGTAGAAAAAAAAAACCCCAAAAAAACTTTTCACTGAAGTGTACTTTTCAGAGAAGTATGCCACTTGCAGCTTCAGTATCTTTCTGTCTCCAGCAGGTGGTAGAGGTGTAATCCTGCAGCTTGTTGTACACTTAGACTAATTTGCTCCTTGGAAGGTATGACGCTTCGTCATTGATAGAATAGGGACGAGTAGCGGATTGGCCCTTATCTGACTTGATTTCTGGGAGGAAGGGAGTCTTATAAACAACGGTTTGGTTCCCTCTTTCTCCCCTCTTATCGAAGTAAAGCCAGTGGTCAGTGCCTGGGGCTGGATGCCATAGCTGAAGCAGGCTAAGGAAAGTACCCTTTCCCTGTATACCTGGATCAGTCCAGACTCCTGGGTTTTGCCTCCTCTCCAGCAGATGGAGATAGAGAAGTTTTGACTGACTCTGCCCTGTACCTTGAGGTGCCATCTACAGTCTGTCAGCATTACACTGTATTTCTCTGTCTCCTCTGCCTCCATCTGCTGGAGGGGAGGCAAAACCCAGGAGTCTCCACTGATCTGTGGTACTACAGGAATGCAAATTAGCAGGTAAGAACCAATTTTCCTTTTTGTTTTCTGGTGGTTTATATCTTTAAGGGCTTAATGTTTAAAAAAAAGAAATTGAAGGCAGAACAAGTTGCACAATGTTTTGACTGCTCCTGCTTTTTTTTTGTTCTTAGCTATTTGGGGGGAAGAGGCAAGATTAAGTCGTGCTGGTCCCAAGTAGAGTGCTGATATTTTTCCCCATGGAGCATGGGACATATAAATCTATGTGAGAGTTGGCATGGGATGCTTTCAGTGGATGGTCTCTTGTTGGGCCTGCATTGGGGAAGAAGGAAATGTGAGTTTCCCTGTACGTACCAGGATCAGTCCAGACACCTGGGTTGTGACTCCGCGCCAGCAGATGGAGACAGAGCAAAACTTGACGGGCTCCCTACATATAGTAAGGTGCCACCCACAGCCCCCCAGTCTTACTCTGTCTCCAGCAGATGGGGCAGGTCCACCCACAGTCTCTGGGATCCTTGGGATAATTAGTCAGGGATCAAGGAATTTAGGAGTTTTTTATTTTCAACAGGGTAGCTTAATTGAGAAAAAAAAAAAAAAAAAAGAAAAGACAAAGAAGAAGAAGAAAAAAAAAAAATTGTAGTTAATAGAAGTCTCCCGGCGGTGGAGCCTCCCAGGGGACTTACAAGATCCCGAGGGGATCATTGCCCCTGGTTGAGGCCGCTGCTGAGGGTCGAGGACCCGGCCGTGCCTGGCAGCAGCGTCGGGGGTGACACCGGGGAGCCCGGTTCACTCGCCCCCGCAGGAACAGACAGCCTTCAGTACCTCGGCCAGCGGCTAAGTATTACAAAAAAAAAAAAAAAGTTTCCGCGTTATTTTTCTGGCGCGCCGGCTCTCTCTCCTTTCTCTCTCCGGTTCTCCTCGTCGGGGCTGCGTGGGGAAGCGGCGAAACATTTCATTTTTCTCTTACCTTGGGGGTGCCTTTAGTCAGGGATGCCCAGGGGGACTGCTTGCCGCGCGTGTGGGTCCGCACGCGCGCGAGTCTCGCGAGCCGGTGTTTGCGCGAATTGTGTGTCGGGGGGCGAAGGTCCTTCGGGAGGGGGGTCGAGGGGGCCGCTCTCGGGGGTCCCGATCGCCACCACGCGGGTCTCGATCGCCGCCACGCGCCGCGTCTGCAGCTGCTGACAGGGCCGATCCGTTCCCGCTTAGCGCGGGAACGGCGGCCATTTTGAATACAGTGAGGGAGGCAACGAGGAAAGCCCTGGGAAATGGCGACCAGCCGCCCCCCCTGTCTCCTCAACGTCGCGGTTCGGAGGGGGAGATCCCGGGGGCCCAGGAAGCGGGGAGTTTAGTTTCGAGGGAGGATTCCTCCGATTCAGAAGATTCATTCTCGGAAGATTTTACTTTGCTTTTAAAAAAATTAGCACAGTACAAGCGCTCCAAACACAGGCCGCGGAAGGCCCCAGGGGGCAGGGAGGGTCGCTCCCAACCCCAAAAGAGATCGATCCGACAGGCGAAAGCACCGGGGACACCCAGGGAAAAGAGGCCATCGCGAGGGGACTCGCGGAACTATGATACGGCCTCTACCTCCTCCTCGGAGGAGGGGGCGGTCTCGGAGACCGCGGAAGGGCCCGAGGGGCTCGATAAGCAAGATCCAATCAAGCCAGGAACAGAGAAAGCGGCGGATGGGGATGACCCCAAGGTCGTGCAGCTCTTCAAGCGCGAAGAGCTGATTCCCCTTATCCCGGCGATCCTCGATGAACTCGGGGTGGAGGCCCCACCGGTAGAGACCCGTCAGGGGGCAAATATGGACCCAGTCCTCTTGGGCCTCGCAGGTCCCGCGGTGGCTTTCCCGTTCCATTTTTCGGCATCCGACATTTTGTTCCGGGAATGGGATACTCCGGAATTAGGCCTGAAGGTGAGTAAGGCGATGGACAAGTTATATCCTCTGCCGGAGGATGTACTGGATCTGCTGCGGCTCCCTCGGGTAGACGCAGCGGTGTCGGCAGTGACAAAGAGGTCTACCATCCCTGTCACCGGAGCTACCGCGCTCCAGGATATCCAGGATCGGAAGCTGGAGGTGCAACTCAAGAAGGTCTTTGAGGTCTCCGCCCTGGGAGTCAGGGCGGCCATTTGCAGCAATTTTGCGTTGCGGGCAGGGCTCCGCTGGGCCCAAACTTTACAGGCGAATGCTGGCCTCTCCGTCGGGGAGGCCTCTCAAGCGGATCATTTGGAAGCGGTGATCGCTTACAGCGCGGACGCCATGCACGATCTGCTGAGAACTTCAGCCAGGGCCATGGGGTCGGCAGTCTCTGCCCGCCGTCTTCTCTGGCTCCGGAACTGGGCGGCGGATGGTACGTCTAAAGCCCACTTGGGCTCATTGCCTTTCAAAGGGAAGCTATTGTTTGGTAAACAGTTGGACGAGCTGATGCAGTTCCTCAGTGAGAACAAAGCGTTTAAATTGCCGGAGGACAGGCCCAGACATCGTTCGACCTTCTCCCCGAGGAACCGTTTTCGTTCCAACCGGCGGCAGCGACCGCAGAGATCGGCGAGGGCGGGACAGTCCTACCGGTCGAACTCTGCTAGACCTTCCTCATGGTCTCAGTCCTTTCGAGGGAAGAGGTTTAACAGGACCGGTGGAACCCCGTCGGGATCGGGGTCCAAGTCGGCCCAATGAAACGAGAAGGGTCCGTTCCTCGCGGCCGCCTCCAGAGGTCGTCCCACAGGTGGGGGCGAGGCTCGCCTTGTTTTACCAGGAATGGACCAAGATAACTTCAGACCAGTGGGTTCTCGACGTGATAAGGAACGGCTACGCGTTAGATTTTGCTCGTCTACCGTGGGACAAGTTCCTCGTCTCCCCTTGCAAGGCTCTTTTCAAAAGGGACGCTGTCCGAACGACCCTGCGACGTCTGGAAGATCTCGGCGCCATTTCTCCCGTACCATCAACACAACGGGGACTGGGAAGATACTCCATTTACTTCGTGGTCCCGAAGAAAGACGGCTCCTTCCGTCCCATTCTCGATCTCAAGGGAGTCAACAGATGCCTTCGCATTCCGCGTTTCAAGATGGAAACGATCCGCTCGGTAGTGGCCGCGGTTCGGCCGGGCGAATATTTGGCGTCGCTGGATCTTACGGAAGCGTATCTCCACATCGGCATTCAGCCGGCCTACCACAAATATTTGAGGTTTTGCATTCTAGGCAGGCACTATCAGTTCAGAGCTCTTCCGTTCGGTCTCGCCACGGCTCCACGCACCTTCACCAAAGTCATGGTAGTAGTGGCGGCCCAGCTCCGGAGGGAAGGGCTCCTGGTTCATCCTTACCTAGACGATTGGCTCATCCGGGCCAAGTCCGAAACCGAATGTCGACAAGCGATTGCCCGGGTCCTACAGCTCTTGCGCTCTCTCGGCTGGGTAGTCAACCTCTCCAAGAGTCAGTTGCAGCCTACTCAGCGGTTAGAGTACCTGGGGGCCTTGTTCGACACAGGGAGAGCCAGGGTGTTTCTGACTCAAGAGAGAGTGGCCAAGCTGCAGCGACAGGTGAGACGTCTGTTGTCCATGCGGTGCCCGTTGGTCTGCGATTATCTGATGGTCTTGGGGTCCATGGCATCGACGCTCGCCTTGGTTCCCTGGGCTTTTGCTCATCTGCGACCGTTACAGTCAGCGTTACTGTCCCGTTGGAAGCCGGTCTCGGAAGAGTTTCATCGCCCGCTGCCACTCACGGACCGGGCCAGGGACAGTCTGCATTGGTGGCTCTCCACCGACCACTTGACGTGCGGTGACGACAGACGCCAGTCTCTCCGGCTGGGGAGCGGTCTGCGGGAGCCGCTCGGTGCAAGGTCAGTGGTCGAGTCAGCAGTCGCTGTGGTCCATCAACCGGTTGGAAACCAAGGCGGTGTCGTTGGCGTTACGGGCCTTTCTCCCGTGGATTCGGGGACGAGCGGTCCGGGTTCTGTCGGACAATGCGACCACAGTGGCCTACATCAATCGCCAGGGGGGTACAAGGAGCCAACAGGTGGCGGAAGAGGCGAGTCTGTTGATGGCCTGGGCGGAACAGCACCTCAGCGGCATAGCAGCGTCTCACATCGCAGGGGTGGACAACGTTCAGGCGGATTTCCTCAGTCGCCATCGGCTGGATCCAGGAGAGTGGGAGTTACCGGAGGTAGCGTTTCGACTCATCTGTGCCAGGTGGGGACGGCCCCACCTGGATCTCATGGCCACCGCTCTCAACACAAAGGCGCCGCGGTTCTTCAGTCGACGGAGGGAACGAGGCACGGAAGGCGTCGATGCATTGGTGCTTCCCTGGCCCACGGACGTGTTGCTTTATGTGTTCCCTCCGTGGCCTCTGATCGGAAAGGTTCTGCGGCGGGTAGAGTTGCACCCGGCGGCGGTGATTTTGGTGGCGCCGGAGTGGCCACGGCGGCCGTGGTTCGCGGATCTCATTCAGTTGGCGGCGGAGCCTCCGCTTCGATTTCACGGGGCCGCGTCCATCCTTCAACAAGGACCCGTCTGTTTGGAGGATGCGGATCACTTTTGTCTCGCGGCCTGGCTTTTGAAAGGGCGCGTTTAAGGAATAAGGGATACTCTGAATCCGTGATTGCTACGTTGTTAAGGGCTCGGAAACAGTCTACGTCCCTTACCTACATGCGGGTCTGGACAGTCTTTGAGGCCTGGTGCGGTACGCGCAACATAGATCCTATTCGTCCAGCTGTACCAGCGGTCCTCGAGTTTCTGCAAGACGGTCTCTCGAAGGGACTGTCTTGGAGTACCTTGAAGGTCCAAATTGCTGCGCTTGGTTGTCTCAGGGGTAAGGTCCAGGGAGTGTCCTTGGCCTGTCATCCGGATGTGGTGCGTTTTCTTCGTGGCGCTAAGCACTTGCGCCCTCCCGTCCGGAGCCCTTGTCCGTCCTGGAATTTAAATTGCGTGCTATCCGCCCTCTGTGGGCCTCCTTTTGAACCAATCAAGCGCGCGACTCTGAAGGATCTTACGCTGAAGGCCGTGTTTTTGGTAGCGATTACGTCTGCTCGTCGAGTCTCGGAGTTACAGGCGTTGTCCTGTAGAGAGCCGTTTCTGCGTTTTTCGGAGACCGGGGTCTCCCTACGGACTGTTCCCTCCTTTTTGCCCAAGGTGGTATCCTCTTTTCACTTGAATCAATCCGTAGACCTGCCTGGTTTTTCAGTCATGGATCCGGGGGACAAGAGGTCGAGAGACCTGCGCAAACTCGATGTTCGCAGGATTCTCATTCGTTATCTGGAGGTAACTAATGCCTTCCGGGTGTCTGACCATTTGTTTGTCCTCTGCTCCGGACCTCGCCGGGGGGCTGCGGCTTCGCGGGCCACAATTGCGCGTTGGCTCAAGGAGGCGATTGGTTCAGCGTATCTTCTGCAAGGGAAGTTGGCACCTAGGGGACTTCGTGCGCATTCCACTAGGGCGCAGGCCACGTCTTGGGCTGAGGTTTCTCAGGTGTCGTCGCAGGAGATCTGTAAAGCAGCGACGTGGAAGTCGCTGCACACGTTTACTAAACATTACAGACTCGATGTCCAGGCAGCTGAGGCTCAAGGTTTTGGAGCGAGTGTTCTCCGAGCGGGACTCTCTGCTTCCCACCCTCAGTAATTTGCTCTGGTACATCCCAGGTGTCTGGACTGATCCTGGTACGTACAGGGAAAGGAAAATTAGTTTCTTACCTGATAATTTTCGTTCCTGTAGTACCATGGATCAGTCCAGGCTCCCACCCGTCTGATCTGTTTTCAATGAAGAGTGGGAGAGTCTGCTCGTAGTTTTTCGGGCGGCATTATTGCCCATTTTTGGCTTACAGCCTCTTGCCTCTGGTTCTGTTGGTTTGCTGTTTGCTGCCAGGGGTGTGTTATGAATTGGTATATATATTGCAGTTTATAGTTAGTTAGTCGAGCACTTGGTTTTGCTTTGAAACATATAGAAACATAGAAACATAGAAATGACTGCAGAAGAAGACCGAATGGCCCATCCAGTCTGCCCAGCAAGCCTCACACATTTTTTCTCTCATTCTTATCTGTTACTCTTAGCTCCTTGTTCTATTCCCCTTCCACCCCCACCATTAATGTAGAGAGCAGTGATGGAGCTGCATGCAAGTGAAATATCTAGCTTGATTAGTTAGGGGTAGTAGGGGCAGTAACCGTCGCGATAAGCAAGCTACACCCATGCTTATTTGTTTTACCTAGACTATGTTGTACAGCTCTTGTTGGTTTTTTTTTCTTCTCCCCTGCTGTAGAAGCAGAGAGCCATGCTGGATATGCATTGAAAGTGAAGTATCAGGCACATTTGGTTTGGGGTAGTAACCGCCGTAACAAGCCAGCTACTCCTCGCTTTGTGATTGTGAATCCTTTTTTTCTTCACCCCTGTCGTTGAAGCTATGCAGGATATGCGTGAAGCATCAGTTTTTTGCTTTTTTTTTTTTTTTCCCCCTGCCGTTGAAGCAGAGAGCTATGCTGGAAATGCGTGATGTATCAGTCTTTCTCCCATGCCGATGCAGCAGAGAACCATGCTGGATATGCATGGAAAGTGAAGTATCAGGCACATTTGGTTTGGGGTAGTAACCGCCGTAACAAGCCAGCTACTCCCCGCGTTTTGAGTGCGAACCCTTTTTCTTCTCCCTTGCCGTTGTAGCAGAGAGCTCTGCTGGATGTGTGAAGTATCAGTTATTCTTCTCCCCTGTCATTGAAGCAGAGAGCTATGCTGTATATGCATTGAAAGTGAAGTATCAGGCATATTTGGTTTGGGGTAGTAACCGCCGTAACAAGCCAGCTACTCCCCTCTTTGTGAGTGCAAATCCTTTTTTCCATTACCTCTTGCTGTTGAAGCTTAGAGCGATGTAGGAGTCACAGTAAGCATGTGTATGTTTATTTAATAAGGGTATTGTGTCAATAGCCATCATTCTGGCGAGTCACCCACTCTTCATTGGCGGCCTCTTGACTTTATGGATCCGCAGTGTTTTATCCCACGCCCCTTTGAAGTCTTTCACAGTTCTGGTCTTCACCACTTCCTCCGGAAGGGCATTCCAGGCATCCACCACCCTCTCCGTGAAGAAATACTTCCTGACATTGGTTCTGAATCTTCCTCCCTGGAGCCTCAAATCGTGACCCCTGGTTCTGCTGATTTTTTTCCTACGGAAGAGGTTTGTCGTTGTTTTTGGATCATTAAAATCTTTCAAGTATCTGAAAGTCTGTATCATATCACCTCTGCTCCTCCTCTCCTCCAGGGTGTACATATTTAGATTCTTCAATCTCTCCTCGTACGTCATCCTATGAAGATCCTCCACCTTCCTGGTCGCCCTTCTCTGTACCGCTTCCATCTTGTCTTTGTCTTTTTGTAGATACGGTCTCCAGAACTGAACACAGTACTCCAGGTGAGGCCTCACCAAGGACCTGTACAAGGGAATAATCACTTCCCTTTTCTTACTTGATATTCCTCTCTCTATGCAGCCCATCATTCTTCTGGCTTTTGCTATCGCCTTGTCGCATTGTTTCGCTGTCTTCACATCATTAGACACTATCACCCCAAGGTCCCTCTCCTGCTCCGTGCACATCAGCCTTTCCCCCCCCATCGAGTACAGTTCATTTGGATTTCCACTCCCCATATGCATGACTTTGCACTTCTTGGCATTGAATCTCAGCTGCCATATCTTCGACCACTCTTCCAGTTTCCTTAGATCCCGTCTCATTCTCTCCACTCCTTCCGGCGTGTCCACTCTGTTGCAGATCTTAGTGTCATCCGCAAAAAGACAAACCTTACCTTCTATCCCGTCCGCAATGTCGCTCACAAAGATATTGAACAGGACCGGTCCCAACACCGATCCTTGCGGCACACCACTTAAAACCGCTCTCTCTTCAGAGAAGGCTCCATTTACCATCACACATTGTTTTCTGTCCGTCAACCAATTTGCAATCCAGGTCACCACCTCGGCACTCACTCCCAAGCTTCTCGTTTTATTCACCAGTCTCCTGTGCGGAACCGTATCAAAAGCTTTGCTGAAATCCAAGTAGATGACATCTAGTGCTCTTCCTTGATCCAATTCCTTGGTTACCCAGTCAAAAAAGTCAATCAAATTTGTCTGACAGGATCTTCCCCTGGTGAATCCATGCTGCCTCTGGTCCATCAATTCTCCAGACTGTAGATAGTTCACTATTCTCTCTTTCAGCAGTGACTCCATTACTTTTCCCACCACCGAAGTGAGGCTAACCGGTCTGTAGTTGCCTGCCTCTTCCCTGTTCCCACTCTTGTGAAGCGGGACCACCACCGCTCTTCTCCAATCACTCGGCACCACTCCCGTTTCTAGGGATCTATTGAACAGGTCACTCAGCGGACCCGCCAGAACATCTCTGAGCTCCCTCAATATCCTTGGATGAATCCCATCAGTACGTTCGACTGAGGGGCTGTGGGTGGCACCTTACTATATGTAGGGAGCCCGTCAAGTTTTGCTCTGTCTCCATCTGCTGGCGCGGAGTCACAACCCAGGTGTCTGGACTGATCCATGGTACTACAGGAACGAAAATTATCAGGTAAGAAACTAATTTTCCTTTAAGGATGGCAGGTGGGGTTTTTTTGGGGGAGGGGGGGTGGTTCTGATGAGATTAAGAGGTTGAATCCTGAGGTGGGCCCTACTAGGAAGGATCTGGTGAAGCAGCCATTTTGATTCCAGTGTGAGCTGTACTGGGAGGACAGAATGCTTCACTGAGTCCCCCAGTGAAGTCTTCTGTGAGGGAGAACTCTTTCTTCAAGATCCTGGGTCTGGGGAGTTTGGTGGCCAAATTTTGGTAGCTCCTCTTTGTTCAGAGTTTGTGATTATACAACAAGTTGTCTTAAAGCTCCATTCCGTTTAGATCTGGTTTGGATCTTGTGGGGTCTTCTCTTCCTAGGGTTCTTGCCCAACCTAAGAAAGCCAGGTTGGAGATGGAACCTGATTTGGGGGTTGCCTCTGTAGCATCGGGGTCAGAAACCCTGCAGGACTTCACTGCAGAGGGAGTCTTGAACTGGATGGGGAGCCTCTGGAGGGAGGGTGATATTCTTAGTATGTAAGGAGATAATGCCAGGGTGGTGGGTTTCAAGAGGGAAGAACTTCTAGCTGTGACAACTTGGGCTATGGCTGAGTTGGCATAGTGGAGGCTCAGATAGCACCCACCCTGGAAGGTGAAGACCTTATTCTGGAGGGGCTCAAAAGGCCAGCTTTCCGTTCACAGGGTGGTGAAGTTCTTGATTATAGCAGAAACTCTTGATACAGAACAAGGTAGTAAAGGCTATAGCTAAGCTATAGCCTTTTGGTTAGCTATATCTAAGGCTATAGCTAACCAAAAAAATCTTGTAAATTTTGTTCGTTTTGTTAAACTTCCTATCACCTTTTCTGCTCCCAGTTGTGTATTTCCCTGTTTTATTGTAACTGCAACGTTTTTTAATTCAACACCTTTTAATGTTTTTTATTGTATCTTCTTTTGACACCCCTTTGTTAATTGTAAACCGGCATGATGTAATACCTATCGCAAATGCCGGTATTGAAAAACTATAAATAAATAAAGCCGCATCCCCTTCCTGAAAGAGCAATGAACTGTTAAAATTCCCTAGCGTTGGATGCCTTGGTTTCGGCAGTCACAAAGAGAACCATGTTTCCTGTGGAGGTTCACAGTGCTTAAGGATGCATGGGACAAAGTTAATCTCAAGCAAATGTTTGCGGTCTCAGGCTTGGCACGGAGGACAGAGATTTGCATTAGCTTTATGGTCCGTGTCATGCTGGGTGCAGCAAATCCAGGTAGGTAATATGAAAGAGGGGATAACTGTGCAGGATGCGGAGAGGCTGGTGGTCACTTTAGCCTTTTATAGCTAATATCCTTTGACTTAATTAGGACTTTGGCCAGTGGGATGACAGCATTGGTGTCAGCCAGACAGCTGCTTTGGTTGTGTAATTGGTTGGTGGATGTACCTTTGAAGACCATGTTGAATAACTTACCTTTTCAGGAAAAGCTCCTCTTTGAAGATTTGAAGAAGCTGGTGAAGATTCTGGTTGAGAAGATGACGCTTAAGTTTAGAGAGTTGAGGCGTTACCAACCAGGCAAGAGTTTGGTCTCTCAGAAGGGTCATCCCAGAAGCAGATCTGGATCTTTCTGTGCAGGGAGAAAGGCAAGAGATGGGGAAGGCTCAGGAGCTTCTAAGAGTACACAATGAAGAACAAGAATTCACTCCCCGAGGCCACTGGACCCAATATTATGGGGCATGGGTCCCCATTATATCAGACCAATGTGTCCTTTTCAGTTATAAAAGGTTACGCTTTTGAATTTTCAAAGAAACTTCCAGATGTCTTTGATTTCCCCTTGTCATTCCTTAGTAAAGAAGGCAGTAAAAGTTACTCTGGATCTATTGTCTTCAATTGACAGCCATAGTTTTGGTTCTGAAGCAAAGAGTGGGATCAAGGAAAATATTCCATTTACTTTGTGGTTTACAAACAGGAGGGCCCATGGATCTATTCTGGACTTGAAGCAGGTGAGCCCTGCTCTAAAGGTTCTTTGTTTCCAGATGGAAACTCAGTGAAAGCAGCGGATAGGGATAACTTCTCTTTTCAATAGATAGGCCTGAGGCCTAGCTCCATAATTCCCATTTGCCAAGAGCATCAAAGGTTTCTCCTCTCAAGGCACTGATTGAGTGTTTTCTGCAGAAGGGATTGGAGGGAGGGGCTGACATTTTGAATTTCTTCAAAGTGCAGGTGGCAGCAGTTTCCTATTATAAAGGTAAAGTATAGGGTGTCTCCTATCAGGTTACCTGGATGTTTTGCCTTTTGTTTATTTTTTGTTTTGAAAAGGAGTGAAGCCTCTTCATCTGCCAGTTTGGAAAGCCTTTCCGGCTTGGGACCTTAACTTGGTCTTGGCTTTGTTTATGTAAGCCTCCCTTTGAACCCATAGAGCCTATACGGTGAAGGACTTGATTCTTAAATCCTGTTTCCCTGTACGTACCCGGATCAGTCCAGACCGCTGGGTTATGCCTCCCTTCCAGCAGATGGAGACTGATGTTCAAGATGTATTTCAGAACTTCAGGCATTATCTTGTCGAGACCTTTTTGAGTTTTTCAATGGCTGGGGTTTCGATTTAGACAGTCCATCTTTGTTCGCCAAAGGTAGCTTCTCCTTTTCCCTTGGATCAGTGAGTTGTATCTCCTGGATGTTCATAGAGTCCTGCTCAGATATTTAGAAAGTAATTATTTTGTCCCATTTTTATTCCCCTGGTCAAAAGAAGGGAGAAGTGGTTTCCAAGATCACTTTGGTTACATGGATTAAGAAGCTATTGCATCAGTGTATTTCCTGAAGGGATTGTCTGTTCTTGAGAGATTTAGTATGCTCTACCAGGGCACAAGTTACCTTTTGGGAAGAACTTAATTTGATCCCTTCGGAATGATAGGGAGGATCAACTTGGTGGGGGTGTGGCACTTTATGTCCAGGAGGGTATAGAGTCCAACAGGATAAAGATCATACAAGAGACTAAATGCTCAGAATCTATACGGGAGGAAATCCCATGTGTGTTGGGTAAGAGTATTGTGATAGGAGTATACTACCGTCCACCTGGACAAAATGGTCAGACAGATGATGAAATGCTAAGAGAAATCAGGGAAGCAAACCAATTTGGCAGTGCAATAATAATGGGAGATTTCAGTTACCCCAATATTGACTGGGTAAATGTAACATCAGGACTTGCTAGAGATATAAAGTTCCTGGATATAATAAATGACTGCTTCATGGAGCAATTGGTTCAGGAACCAACAAGAGAGGGAGCAATTTTAGATTTGACAACAGTGATCATAACATGATCAAATTTAAACTAATAACTGGAAGGGGGACAAATAAATCTGCAGCTCTAACACTAAACTTTCAAAAGGGAAACTTTGATAAAATGAGGAAAATAGTTAGAAAAAAACTGAAAGGTGCAGCTGCAAAGGATTAAGTGTTCAACGGGCCTGGACATTGTTTAAAAATACAATCCTAGAAAGGTGGAAAGAAGGCAAAACGATTACCGTCATGGTTAAAAGGTGAGGTGAAAGAGGCTATTTTAGCCCAAAAAAAAATCCTTCAAAAATTGGAAAAAGGATCCATCTGAAGGAAATAGGATAAAACATAAGCATTGTCAAGGTAAGTGTAAAACATTGATAGACAGACGTTGGCCATAGAGGCAAAAACTCATAATAAAAACTTTTTAAAATATATCAGAAGCAAGAAACCTGTGAGGGAGTCGGTTGGATCATTAGATGACCGAGGGGTTAAAGGGGCTCTTAGGGAAGATAAGGCCATTGCAGAAAGACTAAATGAATTCTTTGCTTCCATGTTTACTAATGAGGATGTTGGGGAGATACCAGTTACGGAGATGGTTTTCAGGGGCGATGAGTCAGACGAACTGAACAAAATCACTGTGAACCTGTAAGATGTAGTAGGCCTGATTGACAAACTAAAGAGTAGCAAATCACCTGGATCGGATGGGATGCATCCTAGGGTACTGAAGGAACTAAAAAATGAAATTTCTGATCTATTAGTTAAAATTTGTAACCTATCATTAAAATCATCCATTGGCCACCCTCCAGTCTTCAGGTACAATGTAACCCCAATATTTAAAAAAGGCTCCAGGAGCGATCCGGGTAACTATAGACCAGTGAGCCTGACTTCAGTGCCGGTGAAAATAGTGGAAACTATTCTCAAGATCAAAATCGTAGAGCATATAGAAAGACATGGTTTAATGGAACACAGTCAACATGGATTTACCCAAGGGAAATCTTGCCTAACAAATCTGTTTCATTTTTTTGAAGGGGTTAATAGACATGTGGATAAAGGTGAACAAGTAGATGTATTGTATTTGGATTTTCAGAAGGCGTTTGACAAAGTCCCTCATGAGAGGCTTCTACGAAAACTAAAAAGTCATGGGATAGGAGGTGATGTCCTTTTGTGGATTACAAACTGGTTCATTATATATATAAATGATCTGGAAAGGAATGCGACGAGTGAGGTTATCAAATTTGTGGATGATACAAAATTATTCAGAGTAGTTAAATCACAAGCGGATTGTGATACATTATAGGAGGACCTTGCAAGACTGGAAGATTGGGCATCCAAATGGCAAATGAAATTTAATGTGGACAAGTGCAAGGTGTTGCATATAGGGAAAAATAACCCTTGCTGTAGTTACACGATGTTAGGTTCCGTATTAGGAGTTACCACCCAGGAAAAAGATCTAGGCATCATGATGGGTGATACTTTAAAATAGCTCAATGTGCTGCAGCAGTCAAAAAAGCAAACAGAATATTAGGAAGGGAATGTTTAATAAAATGAAAAATGTCATAACACCTCTATCGCTCCATGGTGAGACCGCATCTTGAATACTGTGTACAGTTCTGGTCGCCACATCTAAAAAAAGATATAGTTGCGATGGAAAAGGTACAGAGAAGGGCAACCAAAATGATAAAGGGGATGGAACAGCTTCCCCATGAGGAAAGGCTGAAGAGGTTAGGGCTGTTCAGCTTGGAGAAGAGACGGCTGAGGGAGGATATGATAGAGGTCTTTAAGATCATGAGAGGTCTTGAACAAGTAGATGTGACTCTGTTTACACTGTCGAATAATAGGACTAGGGGGCATTCCATGAAGTTAGCAAGTAGCACATTTAAGACTAATCTGAGAAAATTCTTTTTCACTCAATGCACAATAAAGCTCTGGAATTTGTTGCCAGAGGATGTAGTTAGTGCAGTTAGTGTAGCTGGGTTCAAAAAAGGTTTGGATAAGTTCTTGGAGGAGAAGACCATTTAACAGCTATTAATCAAGTTTACTTAGGGAATAGCCACTGCTATTAATTGCATCAGTAGCTTGGGATCTTCTTAGTGTTTGGGTAATTGCCCGGTTCTTGTGCCTGGTTTGGCCTCTGTTGGAAACAGGATGCTGGGCTTGATGGAACTTTTGGTCTGACCCAGCATGGCAATTTCTTATGTTCTTTAGAGACTTGTAAGGCAGCAACTCGGCTCTCCTTGCATTTCTTTTTCCAAACATTATAGAGTAGACATTTGAAGCAATCTGCCTCCTTTGGTGCAGACATACTGAGGGCAGGCTTAGTAGGCACCCTCCAGTGTAAGGATGTCTTGAGTACATCCCACTCATCTGGACTGGTCTGGTGGGGTGATAAAGTAAAACTTGGCTCTTACCTACTAATTTTCTTTCCTTGGGTCCTACCAGAGCAGTCCAGGATCACACCTGATTCTCATTAGCCGGGTTTTCCTGTGTGTTCATATCTTACTTTGGGGTGGGGATCTTTGCCTGCTGCGTTCAGTACTGCTGCTTTCTGTATTGGTGCCCTCCCTAAGGATTTGTGTTTTGTTTTTTTTTTTTTTATTTTCATCTATATGAAAAGGCTTCATGTTCAAAACAATCCTCTCTCCCGTGCAATATGTTGTATTTCATCATCCCTGGGGTGTGTAACAGCCTCCCCCTGAAGCAGTGAATTACATGTGTCCTGTTTATCTCAAGTTCTTTAAAGGCCTGTGCTACTGTATCCTGATGTTTGATGATGTTCTGTGATCTCTGGCCCATGTAGTGTCTAGAAATGAACCTTCTAGACTCTCTAGAGTGTGGTAAGGCATTTACTCAGAATCCAATCTACTTGGGATCCACTGCTCTGGTGTCTGGCTTAGTGTTCCTTGGTGCTGATGCTCTTTTGAGGGGAGATTAAATGGGGATGTGGAAGAAAGTGCCTAAAGGGAGGGGGGGGTGCTCCAGTTCCCTTCAGGTTTTTGTGCGGACTTTCTTGATTCAACAGAAGACTCCATGGAGGAGTTAAACATGTGGATAAAGGCAAACTGGTAGATGTTTATTTTATTTAGAGATTTTTATATACCGCGGCACGTTCAGAACATCACCTCGGTTTACAGCAAACAATAATTCAGCAACAAGCTTTACAATACATGTATTGTGCAGTTTAATATTTTAACAGGCTTTACAGTCAATTAGAAACTAGAACCATTTTTTAAAATAAATATCATTGACGTAATGTATTTGGATTTTCAGAAGGCTTTTGACAAAGTCCCTCCTGAGAGGCTTCTAAGAAAAGTAAAAAGTCATGGGATAGGTGGCGATGTCCTTTTGTGGTTTACAAACTGGCTAAAAGACAAGAAACAGAATAGGATGAAGTGGTCCTCGGGGAATCTGTATTGGGACCCTTTTCAATATATTTATAAATGGAAAGAAATACGACGAGTGAGGTAATCAAATTTGCAGATACAAAATTGTTCAGAGTAGTTAAATCACAAGCGGATTGTGATAAATTGCAGGAAGACCTTGTGTGACTGGAAAATTGGGCATCAAAATGGCAGATGAAATTTAATGTGGATAAGTGCAAGGTGATGCATATAGGGAAAAATAACCCATGCTGTAGTTACACAATGCTAGGGTCCATATTAGGTGCTACAACCCAAGAAAGAGATCTAGGTGTCATAGTGGATAACACATTGAATTCGTCGGTTCAGTGTGCTGTGGCAGTCAAAAAAGCAAACAATGTTGGGAATTATTAGAAAGGGAATGGTGAATAAAACTGAAAATGTCATAATGCCTCTGTATCGCTCCATGGTGAGACCGCACCTTGAATACTGTGTACAATTCTGGTCGCTGCATCTCAAAAAAGATATAGTTGTGATGGAGAAAGTACAGAGAAGGGCAACCAAAATGATAAAGGGAATGGAACAACTCCCCTATGAGGAAAGACTAAAGAGGTTAGGATTTTTCAGTTTGGAGAAGAGACGACTGAGGGGGGGATATGATTAGAGGTGTTTAAAATCATGAGAGGTCTAGAATGGGTAAATGTGAATCAGTTATTTACTCTTTCGGATAATAGACTAGGGGGCACTCCATGAAGTTAGCATGTGGCACATTTAAAATTACTCTGAGAAAGTTCTTTTTCACCTAGCACACAAACTCTGGAATTTGTTGCCAGAGGATGTGATTAGTGCAGCTGGGTTTAAAAAAGGATTGGATAAGTTCTTGGAGGAGAAGTCCATAATTAATAGCAGGTCAAGTTGACTTAGAAAATAGCCACTGCTATTACTGGCAACAGTAGAAAGGGATAGACTTAGTTTTTGGGTACTTGCCAGGTTCTTATGGCCTGGATTGGCCACTGTTGGAAACAGGATGCTGGGCTTGATGGACCCTTGGTCTGACCCAGTATGGCATGTTCTTATGTGTGTGTAAAGAAATTTGTTCATGTTTTGTGGACAGACCAGGATCTGAGATAAAACCAGGAAAGATTTTCCATTGATCTATGTAAATTT